>NC_087319.1:3441742-3744772 GCF_037043105.1 Vanessa tameamea | reverse complement strand
TAACAAAGGGACCTTCACATATAATTAAAGTTTTTGTAGTATTTGTTTGAAATAAATACCGAGTTCAGTGTTACGCACCCTAGAGAGCGAGTTTAAATTTTTATGTACTTACGAATTTCAATATGATTGTCAATATTTAATTTGTCATGTAAGTAAATGTATTTAATGTCGTTTTAAATAAAAAAAAAGGTTTGTTATATAATTTTACATATATATTTTAAGTAAGGAAAATATAATTATGCAAAATATTAACACCATAAATATGACTAAATATTATTATTTATAGAGATGTTCTATAAAATATACGACTTTTTCTTTATCTGTTTTCGTTCGTTACCGATAATAATAAATAAAATACAAGCGATTTATATTGATTATATTTATAAAGCTTTAAAGACTTTGTTTGGTTGAACACGTAAAGGAGACTAATCCTGCTAGTCTTCTAATATATTTTGCGTTATATACCCCGTTTATTGAGAAGGTTATAGACTTTAATATAACATAATGCTACAATCTACGGGGGCGAAGCAGTAAAGTTTAACGCGAATGAAACCGCACCGAACAGGAAATTGTTTTATATAGGTATTTAATAATATCAATAAAAATTTAATAAATTCAACACGATGACCCGTCAAATTGATTATTGCCAATAATCATTGTATCTTAATTTATAAATATATATATTAATTTCTTATTCATATAAAAAGGTAATATTATTTAGATATATTGTCACACATTTACATAATAAAATATCAAGAAATTGTAAGTTTTAAGCCGCATTTACATAATTTATACGTCAATAGTCGTTATATTTTAACATATTTGTCAATTCTTTTATACGAAATGTGCGAACACGTCAATTAAAAACTCGAAATTGTTGTATAGTTAACACAATTATCTTGATACTTGTTAAGTCTAATCAGTTTTGAATGACATATTTGTTTTTAATGAAATGGTTAAGTAAATAGACGAGTATTTAAAAATAAGGCATACATTTTGCCCTTCATATAAAACTTCATAGCATGGTGGAATTTATATTAAAATCCGGATAAAAAGTAACTTATGTTAGTCGTGGTGTTTAATATAGTCTCTTTGTCAGATTCAACGTATATTGGTTACAGTGTTGTAATTTGGAAAGAAGTATGTACACTCCGTAACTGACAGGAGGCCTGGCTTATTTTTCGCCTAGGGTCGATATTGTGGTGCAATAAAAAAATACTAGTAGGCTATGTGCAACCAGCAATTCTTAATATTTTTGTGTTCCAGTTTGAAGGGTAAGTGAGCCGGTGTAACTGTAAAATACTCAAGGTACATAACATCTCAGTTACCAAGGTTAATGGCTCATTGACGATGTAAGGAATGGTTAATGGTTAATAACGGTACCGTTGTATGCCGTAAAAATATATTTAAAAAAAAATACTAAGCCTCTTCTGCATTTGTTTAGTGCTATTGTTTTTTCTAAACGCAAAATTTACAAAAGTTAACAGTGGAAACATGTGGAAACTTCTATAGCTTCGTGGATTAAATATTTTACTTAAAAGAAAAAAATCTTATTCAGCATACCGGATAATATTTATGGGCAATTAATTATGATGATTGTCGATGTTCCTGCAATTTCTCTAATCTATATTTAATCAGAGTGAAAGGCAATTATCACTTCTTAAAAGTCGAAGTCTGTATCAGGAATAAATCAAAACGTACATCGCGTGTACGTCGTCACGCAATGTGTGTTAAGGGTTTTTATTTTGTTGCAGGAATTTACGTACTTTCGAAACTCGCATTCAAACCAGCGTTCTAAATTCAACCAAACGTACATTAAAAAACACTTAATTATTACATTTTGGAAATTATATAATTAAGATGTTTAGTTAACATTTTCATTCATTAATTAGACTCTTTTTCTTGAATTTAATAAAACATCGTGATATTGTCTTTATCTGTTCATATTATTTATTATGTCTTCTGACTGATATGTACTAATAACGATTGTGAAAAATAAAAACCGGTATAAAGTATTTTAACTTTCCTCTCTCGGATTCATCCGCATTAAAAATAGAAATAGTCCGCTCTTGACCTTGAAAATTAAGCCTCATCGCACACTAAGATATTCACTTCAATAATATTTGTACTTGGCACTTAAATAGTTGAAGCTGACTACTTCAGTAACTCATTGACATTAGGACACTCAGTGCTCAGCCAATTAGGCCAGTTGTCTAAGCTTCTAAGCATCGCATAACTTTTGATAGCATCGTTATAACAAAGCACTATTACATTGTCGAAAAACTCACTATTATTAACATTTCCCAATGAATGAATAATTAATGGTAAACTCTAAAGCTAGCACACATTAATATAATTTCAAGAACTATGAATGCTACAAATTACAACAAGGAAACTCCGAAAAGACTTCAATGAAATGTATGTACATGTAGTTAGGTACCTAGATCAATAAGATATATTTTATAAAGTTTTTAACTTTGTTAAACTACAATTGCTTAACCTATATTTACAAATAAGATACTAGCTAAATATAATGAAAGCCACTTGAGTTATAATACGACTAAAATAGTTTCCCCACCCTACACGACTATGTCAACATCAATTTAAAAAAAATTTATATATAATCATACATTTTTTATGTATATTTCAGGTGGCAGAAACAGAACAATCTTTGAACTTGACACCGACTTCAGACAAACGTATAAAACGTAATGAAATAATGAAAATCTTTTAATAGAAAATATCTATGTAATTCTTAGTGCATTAACAAACTGTTCTTTTAAATTCGTTCTTTTATTTGAATCGTTGACAACTTCTGCTCACGAGGAATTTACTTTATGTGCGAAAATGTAAATATGTTGAGAAGTTTGTCGCTCGCTAAGGAAATCGCGAATGTCGTGTTGACGGAGTTGTCGGCTTTGCTAGTGGATTATTCGGAGGATTTACTTAATGTTATGCGTTGGTTTGTGTAAAGTATTAACGCATGTTTGCTTCCCCGATTTCGTCGCAGGCGTTTTTAACATGTATAAAGTGAATATTGTTTATCTTATATCAAATACTGCTTAGATGCTATGCGTATACTAATCCTTAAAATGTGTGTTTCTGATGCTTATTGTGCTAAATCGCGTTTATCATTATATTATTGCGTGATTTTTGCTACTTTATTACAGTACTTATGAGAAGATTAGATTAATCTTTATAAAATTTATAGAGCTGGCGTCGCTCAAGGCTCGCAGATCTCAATAGATAATTGGCAATAAAAAATGTTACAAGTAAGAATTAAAACAAGGATCCGAGATTATTAAGATACGTATTGACTGTTTTGCCAGATGGGCGGTGAGATTATTTAATTATAAAATATATTGTTTTAATTTATTTTGAAATTAAAGTAAAAGTAACAGTGTAGATGAGAAGTCTTGAAGCTAATTCCACCACGCTGCTCCAATGCTGAATATACATATGGCAGATTATTTCCTTTTTTTATAAAACACGCAAACCCTTGAAATAAACCGTGCAACTATTTAACGGTAAGCGTGGGAACTAATAGCAATAAAAATAAAAATAAACCATTCTGACTAAGCTTATTATTGCGTAAATAATAATACAAAATGTAATAAAATATTGTATAAGTAACGGATATTAAAATATTCTAGTTGATTCTTTTTGTGGTTGAAATTCACAGAATATTTTTTTACGACAATTTAACAATTTTTTGTACATGTCTGTGGCGCAGTTAATTTCAAGTTCATTAACCTCTTATTATAAAATGTAAGACAAGTATTTATTTTTGTTTTAAATATAATAATAGAAGACATTTTATTAATTAGATAAATCCACCTAGATAAACTTTCATTTTCTAGTATAGTTAAGTTTACTAGTTGTATAGTCTGTGTATAATAATCTTCTTCTAGTCTGCTATGGTTAACCGATTTTTTAAAGTAAGGCCTGAGACCACTAAACTGAGTTCATTTTAAACATTAACAACAAATTACTAAAAATATATTAGTTCACATATCTTAGTGTGAGATAATTTTGCACATTAATTACAATATGCAAAATATTTTTATCATTACATTTTATTATTTTTATTAAAATTTAAATGACGAAATACATAATATTTATCAATTTAAACATTTCAATACTAATTACTTGCTTGGCTTGCTTTTGTAGATTTTTTTTGGGTTCGTACAATATGTTTTTTATAACACCGCAAGAAAATGTTTTGGTAGAGTTTTATGAGAATTATTTTGATGTAAGGTTGGGTTCCCACCACAAAACGGCAGGTGGAGGTGAGGTCTTAATGGTGTTTATGGGTGCACTTAGTAAAAATAATCCCATATCCGCCTCTTACCTAAGGTTTGAGATGGGGAAGCTGCGGGAAAACGTACAACATTAATTCCAATATTTATATATATTTATAAAGTGATGTAAAGTAACGCATGAACCGTGATAGTCCAGTGGTTAGAACACTTGTTAGAGGTAGAGCTGAAACCCAGGCAAACAAAAAAAAATCTGTCACGTGTATCCACCAACCTACATTGAAAAACGGTACGGAGTGAGCTCCAAACCTTCTCGTCAAAGTAGAGGAGGCTTTAGTCTAGCAGTGGGATTTTTACAAGCTGTTACTTTAAGTTACGAATGAATACTGCACTGCTGGGCATAAGCCTCTCTGCAATGTTCAATTGTGAGCTAGTGGTACTCATGTTGCAGACTTTCAACCAACAAATATAGGTTTCCATACAATGGTTCTCTTTACTAATGCTTTACAAACATTGTTATAAACAATATTTGTAAAACATTGGTATAGGAAAACTTACCTGAATTGGAACTCACAATCGTTTAGGATTTACGTGTTCTAGTCACTGAGATATATTGGCTTGTTAATTGCATGCCCTCATCCCAATTTTATTTGGGGTTGGTGCAGCATGTCTTCTTCCATACTTCTCTGTCTGTCGTCATCTCACAAGTAACATTCTTTCCAGCCATATCGTCTTTCACACAATCCATTCATAGTTTCTTTGGTCGTCCCCTTGCTCTATATTCATCCACGTTCATCCTTAATTTCAATTTATCTGTTTTCTATAATATCCTTCCTTTGATAGAAGATTGAGTTAGCATTTGTATTCTTGTATTACGTATTTAATTTATTATTAATCGCAGCATAAGCATATATGAAGTGTATGCAAATAAAATACAAAACATAATCAATGGATGTTATCACTCCATAAATAAACACGTGCATCCGAAACAGAAAGATTGCACAAAAACCAAACCACCCACTAATAAATGGTGACTCGATAAAAGCTTCGCTATAAACAAGCGAAAATATGAATCGAGATTAAACCAAGTCAGAATACATGAACGTATTTTCTGACTAACGTGGGTCGACGTAAATGGTAGTGAAACGAACGCTGTATATGAAATCTTAGAAATGAGACAGTGTCGGAAATGACATGAGGTTGAATCAGTTATGAGACAAACATATTATGAACGGCCGGGATGCGTCGCTGTTCGTATAATATACTCTATTGGTTATATAATATTCATGACTGCTTCGTCGGCGTAGTAGCTAACATATCATGCTTCAGATTCAGATGTTTTGGGTTCAAATCTTGGGTCCGGCTCGAAATTTTTTTTGTGTATTGAAATATATAGTAGTTTTCTAGAGTTTGTGATCCAAAAATGATATTGATAAAATTCCGGTACAAAATAAATAACTTATATTTTGAACCAAATAGGAATTTCATTTCTGTAAGGATTAAAAAAATGGTATGGGATTGTAGATGTCCCTTTAATATCAGTATGAAATATTAATGGTGTATATATAGATTTTTTAAAGTATATATTGCTTTCTCACAGTGATATAGTAGAGTCGATTTAATTTAGTTCTACTCGAGATATACAAACCTCTTTTGCATAGCAATCATGATAGAGATAGATGAGATAATCAAAAATATAAAATCAAATTAATAATTAGCAAGCAACATTTCCTTACATAGATTAGTTTCATGGCATTTCCGACCTACTATCTCTTCTGTGTATGAGACAGTGAATCATTTGCAATTACATGATATTGTGACTTTGTACTATTAATGTCCGACGATCCTAAGAATGCAGTATTGTAAGCAAAATAGTGCGTCGTTTATTTGTGCCGATTGTTGATATGCGCAATTTAAGTTAACGTTGTCTTTGAAACCCCGAAGGTCTATGGGATTGATAGTTTCACTAATTGCATCGTTTGTTGGGTAAACCTTCGCATACAAATCCTAGAATAGGAAGTAAACCTTTAACGATTAACGTTGAACAAATTTGTATGTGCTATAAGTTTAAGCCAATTGCAATAGCGAATTTAAAACGGAGTTTTAGTATTGTCCACTACTGCAGTAGGCAATTCAATTGCGTTATAAAGTAGCTATTATTTTATGAACTACGAGTAATTGCAACTAAATCCTTTTTAGTGTTTCAGTCGTATTAAATTTAATGATGGTAGTTTTTTATATATTACCTACAGATTTTTTTTGTCATACTTCTTTTGATGTGATATTTACGTTGCGCACCCAAAGGGTGACATTTAAACTACACGTTGACGAAGTTCGCTCGAAATAGACAACTATAAACCTTATCTTAATTTACAATGTTTAGTTTTTGACAAAAACAAAGTGAAATTTCTGTTTAAATAACAATTACAAATATTTTTATTATGATTGAATTAAAATTAATTATTTGTCTAAAATTATATCAGTTTTCAACTACGCCGATGTATTAGCCCTTCTCTCCTTTTTATACGTAATTAATCGGTTGTCACAATTTTCGAAATGGTGTTTAATGTTAAGTAAGTTGTATTCAAAATAAATTTAATTAATTAATTTCGATTAAATTAAACGACATCATTAACATTTGCTTCCCATTATCTCATTCGTTTTGGAGTCAACGCAATGTTTTTAACAAAACATGTCGTGGTAACATTTAAGTAGCACGGCACTTAATTTAAATCTTACTTGTTAATTTACAGTATTTTCTTTTTTTTATGTATATATTTGTTGTTATGAATAACGAAATGAACACTTTCACGGCAGAATACCTAACGTCAGCTCTCCTTCGCAATGCTATTACCGGTGACTTGTCTTCACGACACCGTTAGGAGTGATGAGGTGTGAATTGCTGATGGTATTGGATACACTCAACATAAAATCCGATTGAAATCGATTCTTATGACACCTATACCTCAACGATTTAAGAAACTTCTCATAAACTTATTTGAGTATCATTTCATCTTGAATATTATTGACATTAGTTTATTTGTGAAAATTACTGCGACATAAAAATATATTTAAAAAAAAAATAAATAAATAAAGGGTCAATTGTGTTACAGTGCAAAAATTATTTGTGTTTATAATTTGTCTCGTGCTCGGTAAAAAAAGCTTTCTCCCGTCACATGCACATTTCCGCACAATAGGAAATGTGCATGTGACGGGTGAAAACGGCCACATGTATATCGCATTAGAGCTTGGTGACATAACCTCCCACCTATTTCAAAAGGGGGGGGGGTACATTAACCCAACAGTAGAACCTTTACAAGCTGTTATATTCTATTTACAAACATTAGTATATTTTTAATAGATATATATCACCTGTATAGCCAAAGTTGCTCGTGCCTTGGTAATCCCGTAAAGTCATTGGTACGCGAACTCTTTTCGTTCCTTGTGGATTTGTTTCTGATTATTAGAGTACTCGATAGACAGTGCACATGTGTGCTTACATTTGCCCATTATAGTATCTCCTACGCGTCTGACTATACTATGTGGAGAATGACCGTGACCGAAATGAGTAAGGGCTATCATTATTTAAACTGCAAATTTCTAATATATATATTTTTTTATTTTATAGGTAGGGAGACTGGCAAATAGGCAACATGATGGGAAGTTATCATTCCTACCCATGGACATTGGCGCTGTAACACTACATCACCAATGCGTCACCAGGGTTCACTCATCCTTCAAACTGGAACTCAACAATACTAAGTATTGCTGCTGGCAGTACAATATATGACAAGTGGGTGGTACCAACCCAAAAGGGCTTGCACAAATCCCTCCCATCAAATGGACGTAACAGTAGAAATTACAAACACATATAAATCACTTGGTGGTAGAGCTTTGTGCAAGCCAACCACTTATCAGATGATCTACTGTGAAACAATAGTACTCAGTATTATTGTATTCCGGATTGATGGGAGATTGAGCCAGTGTAACTACAGGCACAACGGACATAACATCTGAGTTCCCAAAGTTGGTCACATTGTTTATGGGCGGTCGTGACCACTTACCATCGGATGGCCCATATGCTCGACCGCAAACCTATGAAATTAAAAAAAAATATTCTCATAACAAAACTACAAATTTCGCTAAAGTAATATTCTTTAAATCCATTTTTTTTTAATATTAATACATGAAGAAAAAAAGTAAACAAACTAGTTGCTTTGACATTTTATATATCAAACACTAATAAACTACATGACGCATTCAATAGTCGATATATTACGTTTTTTCGAATGAGCACAATTGTTGTTACATTCCCATGGCTACCAATGTTGAGGCCCACACGCATTTATTTAAACACCTTATTTATAGCTAAAGCGATGACCTTTAATGGCGATCAAAAATCTTCGAAACGAGTTGATAAAAATGGTTCCTATTGTATCCTCCCATAACAGTAGATGAGGTTTCGAGTAAATGTTTTGTGATATGATATAATGAGATAGAACTCAGTTCAATGTGATGTAATTTCACTAAGAGCGTCCTAAATGTTTTAATATTAAATGTTGCAGTTAAAGATTTCAATTTCTTTATAATATCATAATGCGTATCATAAACGTAAGCGATATGTTTATGTTATTTATACAGAGGCAACGTTATCTAAATGTTACCCACTATGGTGGAAATCTAAGAGATACGTCAATTCTGGTAAATATCCGACTTGTTATTTTGTTCGTTTTTGAACCGATTACGCTTCTTTATTCAAATGGAAAAATAAGAAATTTTTCATTAGTTTCTCTGATCGATATAAAATAATATATTAATATTTTTTTTGACAAGTTAGTAGAAACTTTTCTGACTCGCTTTGAGTACGAATGACGAAATCATATTAAAATGTGTGTTGTGCTACTTTTGTATTATATTAACGTATAATTATTTACACTATACCAATGCACTATATAAGATGTATAATTTTTTCATCATCGTAACTGTAAATGATTAATTTTAATATTAAAAACGAAGGATATATCATCAGCAATCATTACTATATTATTTATTTACTAGATGGTAGGGTTTTCTACTTGCCCGTCTGGGTAGATACGCCTCATCACCTATTATACCACCAAACAACAGAGTACTAAGTAGGTACTGTTTTATATTTAAATTACATAATAATAATACATCTTCAATTTCATCGTCCAATTTCTTAATATAAACTCCCTATAGCGCTTGGCTGTGGCCCGCGTATTAGGTTTTACCCTCTCGAGTGAGAAGAAACATTAAATGTTAAAAATAAAAAAAAAATAATAATTTATTCTTTCCTACATTACAGACATTACACTTTAAATGCGTCTTAATAATAAGTACAATTGTGTGTAGGAAACAGGAGCCCAAACTAGGTTGCCCTGTACTAAGGATCTCCTGCCCCCCCCTCTAGGATATCGACTATTTATTATATAATTTTACATGAAATAGGAAAAAGACCAAACATGACATACACATTATTAAAAAATAAATGAAATGAAAAGCAATTTATGCTCGTGAATTTGTTGTGTGTGTGCGTATCTGCGACCGTTCCCGTGTTGGGTATGTGGGTGATTGTGTTGGTGCGTGTGTGTGTGCGTGCGCGCGTGATATATAACAAGAAAATATTACCACTGGAGTACCATCGTGAAATATGTATCAAAGTTGTTTCTAAGAAAGAACCGTTTGCAGAAATGTGGTGACATTAATAAAGACTTATTTGGTGGTCAATATCAGTACCATCAAAGCATAGCAGTGGATAATAATTTGTACAAATAACTTAGCTTTTTAGATAAACCTTCTTGACAATTTATACGAGTATGTTTAGCTGTTATATTAAATTGCATGTGGCTTTATTTCTTCAGAGCAAACCTATTTCTAAATAAGGTCAGGCTCGCTAGATATCGTTACAAGATTCGATATTTTGCTCTAACATTGCTTACTGTCTGTTTCCATTGTATTTCTTTGATTTTAAATTTGATTTAAGGATTTAAATTAAAAGAAGTAATAAGAGGAGATAAATTATAATACGAATATTATTTAGGAATAATGTTTTCGGTGTTATAAATACCGAAAAAAAATGTTTACAGTACTCCTAAATAAGTATACTTTAGACATAAATGAAACTATTTCACTACGGAAGACTTTCCTTGTGATATTTTTATTTAAATGTAATAATTTTATTTTGACATAATAGTACTATATAAAAATATATGTATAGCGTAATTGATCAGTAAATTTTTTTTTATGACATTTCATAAACTAAGATATCGAGAGTTCATATTTTTAAATTTTTTTTATGCTGTGTGATCACAGTAAAATAAATTAAAAAAAAGATTAATAAAACCGCTTGCATGTTTACAGCGAAAACAAACTCTAACGGAAACAGTGCCCAGCCCGCGCCAAACACGGAAGTTATATATAACATACTAATACGAGTATGTTGTATGTTGGTCATGATCTTTAAGTAAACAGGATTTATATACATTAAAATATAATAATAAAATATTGTTTAAAAAGGACAAATTATATGTAATAAAATGTTATGTTATGTTGGCTAACAAAACTTGATTTTTCTACTAGTTTATATGACCAAGTGACATTTGAAATTAACTCATAATTAGTATTAGTACAATACAAGTCTTATGTACTATGAGTACTGTTAATGAGACCATAGGAACGTCACTGCTGGACTGATGAATCCTCTTCCTTTGAAGAAATTTTTGGAGCTTATTCCACCCCTCTACTCGAATGCGGCTTGGTGAATACACACAGGTCTCTTCATGATATTTTCCTTAACCGCCGAGATGAATTATAAACACAAATTAAGCAAATGAAAATTCAGTAGGCTTTCTTGTAAAGCCTACTGAATTTCTTAATCTTTCTTATTAGAACCTGCAATCATCGTTTATGATGCATACGTTCTAACCACTGGGCCATCTCGGCTCTCCAATAAAACCAAGTTAGGGGTAAATCAATATCATGGTACTGTTCGCCGTACTGTGCGAGTCTATTGAAAGTCGTTATAAAAACGTTAAAAATATACCAGCTACTTAAAGTTAATGGTAAATATGCATACAGATTTAGTACATGTACGTCACCTACGATTTCATTGACAGACGTTTTATAGTCGACATCAAATCATTTTATTGGTATTGGATTTGAAATTCAACTGTGCCTGATTATATTTTAATCAAAGAATTTCATCGCCGTCCCACGTACCTATAAGTTAATAGAGCCGATAGACTTTTACGATTCATTGGAAACGAACTGTTACCTGTCATTTAAAAGCAATAAAACCTCTTTTTAAGTCACTCCGGTTCTAAACATTGGTGCGTGAAACTATGTTATTTTAATGACCGAAATTCTCGGCAAGGACTTTGGTTATTATTTTATAGACCTTGCTATTGGTTTAATTACGTTTTGTATACACATTTTTTGTTGATATTTTATAAGATTACTCAAATATTACTATTTAATTACTTTAATTTATTGAGTTTCTTAACGTTTTGTTTTTTAATTGTATGAGTATATAAATTATAATTAGAGCAATAGGGTTTATCAAACATATAACGTAGGTATATATTATTTTAATTTAAAACTACAGTGTATAAAGTAGGTATTCACGTTTATAGGATCGAAATTCAATTGGTTCCTAATACGCCACTGATCACAAAAAACGTACAAAAACAAAACGTTGACGCGGCATTGTTTAAGAAAACCAGCCAGCGGTCACGGATATTCCATCCTCCAATCAAGAGTACACTCACGACACAAGACATTATTACGAAACAAAGAAATTCCTTAATCAAATCGACAACACTCGATCGAATACAGCCGATAGTAAACTACCATTCAGCATGATAACGCAGAACGATGCAATTAATTGTTCTATGATACCACGCTAATGCACCTGTCAAGAAAACAAAGAGGAAAAGATAAGTCTGAAATTGAAGTACGTTTTTACCGGGCACACGTCCAATGTAAATGTTTATACTACAGCGTCCGTGATATCCATCAAGAGGTTAGACGCGCTCGTCATTTGTCATAGAGAATAAAGGGTTTGAAGGTTTAGAGGTTGTGTAACTTCAAATTTTATGGTCAGTGCGGTTGGACAGATTTTATTTACGATACCCTTAACTCACAAATGATATTATTACGTTTTTTTAATGGAAAACGTATTGTTATGAGGAAAAATATCTTTGAAACGGTTAGAGATTAGTCTTCTGAAAGTGATTCAAAGATAACTCTAACTACGGTCAAGCGCAATCCTATTTTTTTATTAAAAACAAACTCATATTTGTGTAGCTCAATACTTCATTTTAACTCGATGGCAGAGTACTTTTTTTAATAATTGTTATATTTACCTCTCCACAGGTATATGGTTCGTGGCTTTGGTATATCTTTAATTTTAGTATACCTGCATGTTTTTATTACCTAGCAGCATCATGGTGAGACCTTTATACCGTCTGAGTACCATTAACTCAACACTTACTTTATTGCCAAACAGTAATACTTAGTACTGGTTATGTTCTGGTTTAAAAGGCGAGTGAATCAGTTTAATTGCAGAATGAAGACACATAGAATCTTAGTTTCTAAGTTTAGTTGAAAATCGGAAATTCTTGCCATCAAATGACTCAATTTTTTTTATTCTACATTTGGCAGGAGACTCACCTGATGGAAAGTGACTACCACCGCCCATGGACATCTGCAATACTGGAGGGCTTGCAGGTGCGTTGCCGGCCTTGCATAAATATGTACGCTCTTTTCTTGAAGGTGCCCAAGACATACCTGTTCTGGTAACCGCCGGCGAAAACTGGTTAAAAAATACGCTGTGGATTTTGGACATCTAGATGGTTCGGGTGGAACTTGGAAATTGGCGTATAAAACGAATTAGTATGTCTTATTTTTATGTTATTTACATTAGTTAACATTGTTATTGTGTTAAGTAATATAAAATATATTAAGGAATATCAAAGTAGGTATAAGATAAAAGATATAGAGCGTACAATAAGATATATTAGTTCTTGATGAGACGGCTGATTACAGGCGAAGAGATCGCTTCTGATATTGTGTTCATTATATTAATACCATATATATGTAAAGTATCTTAAGCGTAGTTGTACGTGAAGTGAATTCGATTATAGTATATAATCCTATATATTTTAATTATATACATATAAATCCAATTAAAATAAATTTGTATTCTGTTTTTTTTAACAATGAAACAAGTATTAAGTTTTATCGGAGTTTGTGCGTATGTAGATATATAAGTAAAACTATAAAATGTAACAATTTATACTACTCAAAAGTTCTACGTTGAACTCGTAAAAAAGATATAGTCTAATTTTGAATGTACATTTACTAAATTAATATTATAAAGAGGTAAATTTTGTGTGTTTGTATGTAAAGGGTAATATCCGGAACTAATAATTCAATTCAATTTTTTTCATTGGTAGAGCTACGTTTCCTCTGAGTGCTATAGGGTATTATTAATATATATACTCGGATCGTATCATCTTATTTATTAATAACTTATTTACATACAAATACGGAACAGATCGCTAGTAATTAATAAAGTCGCAATATATTCTCGGTCACTATAATGTCAAAGGATATAATGATTAGACAAAGTCAATAAAAAACAATATTATTGTATTTAAATGTTATGGGAAATAATATTCGTGACAGGAAACAAATTAACATTTAGGTATATACCTATATCTTTATTTGACATTGACATTATATAAATCGTTTTATTATACTCCTGAACATTCGTCCTTTGAATCTTAGCTTAACTACTTACAATGAATAAATATTGGACAACATGACATACATTACTCTGATCCCAATGTAAGTAGCTAAAGCACTTGTGTTATTGACAATCAGAAGTAACGACGGTACCAAAAACACCCAGACCCAAGACAACATAGAAAACTAATGAACTTTTTCTACATCGGCTCAGCCGGGAATCGAAACCGGGACATCGGAGTGGCGTACCCATGAAAACCGGTGTACACACTACTCGACCACGGAGGTCGTCAAATTTAATTTACATTTATGTACCTCTAAATATGTTTTGCAAGCGTTTTTGCAAGCTCGTCGTAGGTATCGCCCATTCATTATTTATTTTACCGCAAAACTGCAACACTTTGTATTACTTTGTTTATAAGGACGATAAGCAAAGATATTAACGGGTACAAACTAATCTTTTTTACAGTGCTAATCTATGAACAGCGGTGACCATTTACCAACAGAGAGTCGATTTGTCGAACTACAAACACTAGATTCTAATTACAATTAATAAAATTCTCAGTGAATTGTTCTACTAACTAATTACTTGTCCTAACTAACTAATTTGTCCATTTTACATTATATTACATTACATTACATTATCAGCCTGTAAATTTCCCACTGCTGGGCTAAGGCCTCCTCTCCCTTTGAGGAGAAGGCTTGGAGCATATTACACCACGCTGCAGGTTTCCTCACGATATTTTCCTCCAATTAAGCACATAAAAATTCAGTGGTGCCTGCCTGGGTTTGAACCCGAAATCATCGGTTAAGATGCATGCGTTCTAAACACTGGGACATCTCGGCTCTTTTTGTCCAATGATGATGGATTAGATTTTTTACTTCAACGATTTAATTTTCCAAAGGAAAATGATTCATGAATATATCCACTGTGAGAACAATTTAATTAAATTATAACGCTTTTATAACAACCTTGACGATATATACATTGAGATCTCAACCACAGATAACACAGTTTATTTGCTAATTAGACGTGTTTCAACGGATATTTTGTCTACTTTTTGCAGCTTTAATTATTCTATTTGAATCTTGATTTTTAATGAATTCTATAATTGTTTACTTTTTATTCGTCGCTAAGAAAAACTCCTTGGTTATTTTTTTAAATTTAATTATGGATTAAGTTTTGCCGTATTCAATTTTATGCTAGTAATATATTGATTAATTATAAAACTGTCGAGTAATTTATTGATGTCAATAATTTAACATAATTTGGGGAGAGTAATAAACTCGTGTGCCATTGACAATATTGACTGTTACTACGACATAATAAAATACTAATTTAAAAATCGAATAGAGACATTTCAAAAGAACAGCTTATTTAAATTTTACATAACGTAAAAGTCTGGTATTCTTCACTTGTAGTAGCATTGTGCGTGCCTGTAATTAAGACGTCTAATTTTGAATTTCTGTGTACCAGTGTAAGGGGTAGACAATATTTTAAAGTAATTACAAAAGAAAACGGGAAAAACATGTTTAATGCTATTTAAAGGCGTATTATTTGTTTACATATCTGATTTGATTCAGTGATAATACACACTGCGATTTGCCCTCTTTTTTCAAATATTTTAAAAGAATAAAATAAACATACACCAAAAATATTTTCATTGAAGATTTACTAATCATCATATACAGATTATAAAAATAGCAATTGTACGAATCATGACGCATGAAATGGTGGCAAAAATGTTAGTTACATTTTGATGTTGTCCGATTTTGTAGGTGAAAAATGAAGCAGTTCTACTAAGACCAGTGGTAGAGAGTTTAATATTAATGTAATCACATATAACGTTATGATATTCGATGTTCTATAAATCGTATATTACACGACTTTGGAGTTGATATTTGAAGATAAACCACGTAGTTTTAATATATTTATAAGCTGAATAAGATAAATCCTATGTATAAAGACTAAACATCGAAAGAATAAGGAACGTAAATGCATCCGACATGCAAAGTCACGTTAAAACTCCGTTCATACTTGACACACCAAGGAATTATTATTGAGTCTCTTTGTTGCAGTTATTCTCGTAGAGTCGTAGAGATGTATGAGGATTCCAAGTCGTTAGTTTAGCACTGATCTCTCGAAAACGTAGTCTTTTATTTTGTATTTTTTATTTACATACTAACCAGATGAATGTCTACGAAAACCTTTATTCCTGCAAACTATTTCATAAAGTACTTGTTTGTTATAAACAAAATTATACTACTTTATGTATTATATATAGTAATATATAGTAAAATTATTATATGTATATAGTAAAAGTAGCACAGTATGTAGATCTTGTTCTAGTGCGCAAGTGTGTTCGCGCATACAAATGTATACTACAATAACAGGTGCCTCTTTTATCACCGCTCTCATAATCAAGATTCCTATAAGATGGCGAGTCGAGACGACTGTAGATATATCAGGAGCGGGGTCATCGGCTTTACGTTAGTTAGGCTTTGAAATTGACCGCCATGACGATAATTCGAAGGAATATAAAGTCTTTCTTAGATACTTATAGATTATTAAATTTTTATTGTTATTTAATACAAGATACATATATTCATTGCTTCTGTAATGCTATCCTAGGAAGTGTGTACACTCCCTTGCCTCGGAAAGAACGTAAAGCCATTGGTCCTGCGCCTGAACTCTTTTGTGTCAGATCGCGTCGGATTTGCCGTCTCACTTGATTATAAGAGGGTAGAGAGAGTACACCTATGTATGTTGGCGCACACACTTGTACACTACATATAATATGCCCTGCATAGTTGGCTGGTCTTTCTTGAGACGACCGAGGCCGAAATCGGTCGGGACGATATTATCAATGCTGTTTTCTGATTAAAAAGTCTGACTTAGTTTTTCAAAATTCGAATTCCACACTATTTATGTGGATTCGTGTGTGTGTGTGTGTGTGTTTAATTAAAACTATATCTTATTTACTGACATCGTCCCGTTACAGGCTTATTATATCTTTAGATAAGGCTCTTCAATAATTTTTATCGAGTCAATTATTTTAATATGTAGTTTGTATTTATTTTTAAAGTATCCAACTTTATTTATTTTTTATTTAATTTTAAATTTGCAATCGTATGAAAGATCGCCAGTTTCATTCGAAGTAATTTTTAGCGTCTTCAGGAGGCGAATGGAAATAATGGCCTGGTTTCGTAGCTGATAAAATCCTGCCGCTTCACGCTTTTTTCGTATTGCTACTTAAATTATTATTTTTATTTGATAAACATTAAGTAGCATTCATTCTTATTACCAAAAGTAATGGTACAAACATATAAATGAAATGTCATATTATCGGTATTAAAGAAGTCTCGGTTAATTTAATTTATTTATAGGTATTTTATCATATTTGAAATTGTATCGTGGGTTCTTTGAGAAGGATAAGTGAGTTCAGAGACACGTCATATCCTGTCTGCTAAAAGAAAATCTTGGATCAAAAACTTGCTTTTAAACTAATATCATCAAAAAAAATAGTAGTCCCGTATCTAGTGACCTACCTCATCGAAGGTATGTATTGATTTAGCTCCAATTGTGTATATAGTATTTTATAGAGGTAGAGAGGCTATTCCCGTTTACGTTTTCCAATAAAAATAAATTCTAACTGAGCCCGCCTGCAGTCTATATTTTACGTTACACCATCCTTGCATATTTGCGTTCGACTCCATTTTTATTCGATGCAGCACTTTTGCGCTCTGGGTAATTGGTTCAACTTATCTACCTCATTACATCTCGATCCTTCCCTCTTTTACCAATTTAATTTCTTTTTTTCGCTTCCATTTTAGTTTGTTTTCCATTCAATTAGTCTTAACTGTATTTTATAGTATGCACTGTAAGAGATATTTTTAAGATTGAATACATTATTTTGAGGTTTTTATTATAATGTTTTATTTAAAGAACGTTTAGTTTTTTACTTGTGTTAAATATTTAGAAGGACAAAGTTTAGTTGTTATTATTAATGGTAAGAGCCGAGATGACCCAGTGGTTAGAACGCGTGCATCTTAACCGATGATTTCGGGTTCAAACCCAGGTAAGCACCACTGAATTTCATGTACTTAATTTGTGTTTATAATTCATCTCGTGCTCAGCGGTGAAGGAAAATATCGTGAGGAAACCTGCATGTGCCTAATTCCAACTAAATTCTACCACATGTGTATTCCACCAACCCGCATTGGAGCAGTGTGGTGGAATATCCTCAAAACTTCTCCTCAAAGGGAGAGGAGGCCTTAGCCCAGCAATTTACAGGCTGCTAATAAAAAAAAAATTAAAAAAAAATGTATCAATGGTTTGATCTTAATAATAATAACGATAGCCGGTAATTTTCTTGGCCAAGTTTAAGTTATGTTTTTATTTCAAAGACTCGTTTTCTTTGCAGAATGTTTATATAGAGTAAGTGCGTGCAAGCACTGCTGCTATCATAGTCCGATAGGGATGCGATCAGAAACGATCTTAGGAAGATCGGGCGCAGAACCAACGCACCGGCAAACCCAATAATTTTATTTCATAACATCTTATGTAAAATCAAAATATACTATAGATTTAAATATGTATCAGTGACTAGTGTATTATTAATAAATTTCATTTTTGAAAGAAGAAAAAATCCGTAGATATTTAATGATGTTTCTCGCATTAAACATCTAAATCGTTTAAGATGTGCTCGTGACATTTGAACATTTAAGCCGATGTAGATAAACAGCATAATTATTCTATGCCCTTTTTAAAACGATATTCTTAAGGACACGACATAATTCATACGTTATCTCTCTGATCGGCGTCCACTAAATGAACGTCTAGAAATATACGGGACATAATTTAATAAACAAAACAGCAGCGACTCGACGTTTTAATGCCACCCTGGGCCAGGGATCTGATAATGCGTCATAACAGGTTCCCAGCTCGGAGATAGCATTGTAAGAAGCTAGTTCTACTTCGTTATGTGCTCCTGGTTAGTGTACTCGGCTATCGTTATGCGAACATCGTATCGGCTACGAAGCCATTAATAATATAAGTCCTACTATCTGATGTACTACGCATATTTTATACGACGACTCCTTTGACATTTATTAATATTCTTTTAACGATATAACGATGGAAATATTCGTAAATGCAATATGCTGCTACCGCTCTTGTTAGAGATTTAAACATTAAGAACTAGGAATGGCAACGAAATCGTCAAATTCAAATAAAATTAGTGTTTTAAGCACACACCACGTTGTAATAACATTTTAATAATATTTTGAATGTTTCTATAGAATGTTGTATTTTAAGGAACATATTTATACATACATACATATATAACATTATATATACACATTTGTATCAATACATTTATATAAAATTGCATAGCTTAATATTAATTATAATTTCCAATAAATATACACATACCGGTTACTTTCAACTTCGTAGAAGATTTATACAAGCTGTACAAAAAATTATTACGAGAAAAAAAAATTTATATAAAAATCAAAAGTAGCCTTTTACAATTACTTTTTTTATTATCGACATTTTACAAAACTGTATTAAATGAAGCTAGCAACATAATCATCGCATTCGGGATTTTGATATATAGGTATTTTAGATTGACTACCTGGTTTTTCAACGTAAATCCCGAGCTTCTGGGTTCAAACCCCAGATCAGGCCGATAAAAAGCTATCGGGTTTTTCTGTACAAAATAATTCAACCCGGATTCTAGATGTTGGAAGACTACCGAGCCTCGGGAATCACGTAATGCCGTTGGTCCTGCACCAACTCTTCCCGGTGGTGTTGGGTTACCGCCCCCCCCCCACGTATTATGAGAGTAAGGAAATAGAGAATGCTCATGTGTTTGTGCATACATACACATGCACTATAATATGCCCCGCGTACTTGGCTTCTTTTTTTATTATTTAATTTACGCGGGTTCACAGTTTCCTGTCCCTTTTTTTAAATTTTACTATTGCAAATTTTGGCATTTTTATATTTTATATCTTTACTGAACATCAGCAGATCTTCGCTGGACTTCGAGCTTGTCGTCTTTTTGGAATACGGTTTACTGCAATCTAGCGGGCCCTGCTCTATGCTCGATCAGAGAGAGGAAGACTGGTAACAAGGTGTCGGTACATTGCGCAATTTCTTCCTGAAGCGTCTCGCGGAAAGCGTTGCTATAGGTTTTTCTGTTCCCCGGAAACCCCTCTAGCTTGGTTTCCCACATAAGTGGGCCAACTGCCAGAGAAGCACGGTAGCATGCACATCCCGTGATGCCCAGCGAAAAAACAGAGTGGGTATCGCTGGCTTTAAGTGGATATTCCGGCGCACTCAGCGCTGATGAGACGCGTAATTGCTTGCCAAATAAAAAAAGTGGCTTTAGTATTATTTTTTCTGTTTGTGCGTATTTTTTTTATATTATATTAGTTACTATTATATTTAAAAAATACGCAATTTTTATACGAGTATTAACTCGTTTACGTCTTTGTAATAAAGAATACTTCCACACATTGACCCATACGTCTGGTTTCTATTTAAAAAGTTCAAAATGCTCAACCTATACCTTTGTTAAGTAATGAATGTCGTAATAAAGTAAAATATGAAACAAAATAAACAAGTATTTAAATTTAATAATACTCAACTCTCATAGTATTATTAAATTACAACTACCGCGATTATTCAGTTCACTTTGTAGCAGATTTCTCCTTTGAAACAATTTTAAAACTGATAAAAAGTGAATTCTTAACATCTCTGGCGTTTAACAAGATTTCATGGTTTAAATGTTAAGAATTTAAACAAATTGATAAGGATCTTGCTATCTGCCTACGCAGCTGCCCACATAGGCTTCCTTTATTTAGTTAAACAACTATTTGATATCATGCGATGTATTAAATCTTCTAGTAATAAACATAGTTACTACTATCCAGGGAAGCGTAGACATTAGACAAGACCAGCAACTTCTTTTTTATATTTTACAAATAACAATGTATTTAATATTAACTACAATATTTTAGTATTTTTATATTCAATCTTGTAAGAAATGTTTTGCAATAAGTATTTAATGTTATTTGATTACATTAAATACATTCGGTTTAAGCTTTTGTTAAAATAAAAATGCATGTCATTTATTATTCATACAAGACCATACCTTAAATTTACAAATACAATTTAGTGCTTAAGAAATAAAACAGAATGCAAAAAATGATTATTATATTTCATTTAATTTTATGTATAAAGAAGAAATACCTACTGTTAATATTTTTGTTACTTTTATTATAATTTAAGTTTAGAAAGATAAATATTAGAACCAAGTTGATGGTTAAAATAAAATAAAAACAAGGCGGTACAATAAGTATTAAAAAATATATTATTTTATAATAAGTAAATAAATTAAAAAAATATTTAATTTTTTTTCTCTTTAATTACTATGTCTTGTCTATAGTCTGTGGGCATTTTCTACTAAGTAGTGTACAAGATTTGCGAGTCCATTTTTTGTTATTCAGCTATTCGTTACGAACAAATCGTTGTACATAAATGCAATTAATTGACACAAATGTAGGCCTCAAACAAAACGTTCAGTTTAGCGTAAGTGATTACCTGATCAAACGATAAAATACTTTAAATCTATTAACATAAAAGTGATATTACCATAATTCTAATGTACTTTTGGTTCAAAACATTTTAATAATAAGGTCTTTGATATTTGACAACATCAAATACAAAGCATAAAGAAAACAATTGGTGATAGAATTTTGTGATACCTGTGTTCCAATTTAACGATTCAGTAGGTAAGTCTGTAATTACGCCAGCCTGTTCTTGTATCTACCCGATACTGACGTATCTATGAAACATGATCTACTTATAGATAGCACATTGATAATATATGGTTTATACTTCTTACAATATTAAATAAATGCATTTACTCTTATCAAAAAATATATTCGGGACGATTAGAAGAGATGACTCCTCGAATACTTTTAACGCCGTTTTTATTAGATTTTGGGATTACATGTACAAATTTGTTACTGAGTAATATGTTACGTTAGGCATATAATTGAAACATTTGCCTTAAAATATTATCTATGTACTGCTAAATCTAGAATTGATAATGTCCTTAAAAAACGCCATAATGTTTAATAGTGACAGAGGCAGTGCGAAAAGTTGGTAGAACGCGTGAGTGTTAATAGAAATATGAATTTAAAAGCCGGTAAGCATTAACTACTTCAGTTTTTATATTCGTTTTGATTCTTTCCATACCTTGTTGCAAAAAACACTGTAGGAAAACCTGCAAGATTTGAAGGAAATTATTTATGAATGTTAGAAGGGATAAATGTCAAAACATTCTTAACCAGCCTTTGTCCGGTCGCGGATTTTTTATGAACTGATACAAAAAGGTTAAAAAGTTAGAATTCAGATTAGATATCTATGAGTCTACATCAATATAATGTTTAGTTTATTGCAAAATAAAACGAAGTTGTTTGTGAGTTTGATCTCTGAATATTTTATCTTGTAATAAATATAATATGCTTAATTGCTAGCAGCCCCGATTATTTAAGTTAACAGAGTTTACGTGCAAAGCCATTGTTTGAGAACCTGAATTCACCTGAAATCATTTTTGATCGTCGCGTCTCTGTAAATTATCAGACCTAGGGTATTTGCGCACATACTTGTGCGCTATTGTATTAAAAATAGACGACTTCGTTGACATCGGTCAGAAAGACATCATAATATTATGTTAGTATGGAATAATATTCTACTATTAAGTGAATTCCGACTGGAGATGAATCTTTAGATATTTGCACATATCATGGACCGTTTAGTTTTATTTATTTTATAGCTTGTTTCAATTTATGCGTCGTTTTTTATGAAAATAAATTATGATATTTGATGTGATGATGTATATAAAACAGAACTTAACTAAGTTCATTTCTGTTTCTTTAGTGAAAAGACCAAGTAACAATCTTATGACATATGTTTGAACTAAATATTTAACAATGCGATAACCTGCTTTATGTACTCGTATGTCTTGATTTTAAACCCTTTGAAAATAAATTACTTGTACCACCTACGTGGCAGATATAAGTTGATCCTGTGATGTTCAAATATTCAATCCATGTAGTCCAAAATTATGGGGCCTCGATAACCCGGACAAATCCGCATTAATTAAATAATTATGACATATTGTGCGCCCATTTCAATGGAGGGGCGTTACTGATAAAATATTATTTATGTGGAACGCGTTGGTAATATTAAGGGCTTCGATTGTTCTCGAAAGTACTTTGTCGCAAATAATACTAATATGGCATAGCATGTATCGTTTATTGTTTTAAGCCGTCAGTAATTTTAATATTCTGATAAAATATCTGACTGATGATGAAATGCCAAATGGTATTAATTTCAACTAAATATTCTCATCAAAATAATATATTTTATTGTTACATATGTATCTCCCTAGACATCTGTACTTTTTTTATGATTTGGAACTATTAATATCAACAAAGTCATCGATGAACTTTTGGGCATTGTAACTGAAAATTAGAGCATTACCACATCTGCGTGCAAGCTCTACATCATTTTTTTATTGTAATATTTTGCTATCGTTACTATATTTTGTATATTCACACACATATTGTCCATACCTTTATGTGTACCTTATCTTTAACTTATTAGTGATATGGCTTTGTGCTAGCCTGAGTAGGTACCACCCATACATCTGATATTCTACAGCTAAACAGCAGTATACAGTATCGTTGTGTTCCGATTTGAAGGGTGAGTGAGCCAGTGTAACTACAGGTACAAGGGACATAGTCTCTTAGTTCCCAAGGTTTGCGTTACATTAGCAATGTAAGGAATAGTTAATCTTTCTTATAGTTCTGTTGTCTATGGACGATAGTGACCACTTAACATCAGGTTGCCTATTTGCTCGTCCACCTACCTATATCATAAAAAATGTCATTTTAGTTTTCCTGCATGTTTTACTGTTTTGCAATAAGTAAAAATACTGGTAATTGGGCCACCTGATGTAAGCAGTTACCACCGCTAATAGATAATGTAAGAAATATTAAACATCCCTTACATGTTACGTCCTTTATAAGAGTTACTATCTCACTCAACCTTTAAACCGGAACATAACAATACCAAGTATTGCTGCTTGGCGGTAGTAATATATTATAAGTGGATGATACTTACCCAGGCGAGCTTGCATAAAGCCTTACAGCCAAGTAAAATAGCATTTTACTGTTAGTATCATTTGTATATAATTTAGTTGCCTGCGATGGGGATTAAAAAAAAACAAAATTCATTAAAATAGGTATTCCTATTTCGAACAATAAATTTTAATTTATTATATAAGTCATTAAAATCATAATCAATAAATATATTACATTATGTATGTTGGTAAGTATGTAAATGTTCAATTTCAATTCTATATTATTACAGAAATAAACTTACAATGCTATCCTCGATATAAAATTATATAAAACTCTACATTCATGACAATCAACGACATCGTTAATTGAGGATTTTTCGCGATTAAATGTAAAAATAAACTTTTCAAATCGTTTAGTTAATTCGGAAAAGTTTTAAAATAAATTTCCTCGTTCCTCCTTCCTATAGATGGTTAAGCCGCATTTTATTATAATGAGACCAATACAATACATTTCATTTTTTTACTTATTTTATCGGCCGTTGGATCACAATGAACTCATTTACATTTTAATTACTCGCCCGGGATAAAATCAATTCGCAAGTTTTACGTTGGTCATAAAATCTTGTATGGCTTAAGGGCGACGATAATGTCTTTATCGGCTCGATTTTAAAGCGACTCGAACCTTAAACGACAGTGTTAATATTCCTCATACCAACTGCATTCAAACACGGAAAGACAAGGCTCAATAATATTGGAATTTTATATTTTAATCAGAAGTTTTTTATTTTTTTTATGTCATATAGATAGACTGACTAACAAGTTGCCATCTGATGGTAAGTGGTTACCGGAGCATTGGTAATAAATATATATGATTCTTCTTGATACTAATACCCAACCTTGGGAACTAAGATGTTACGTGCATATATAGTTACACTGGTTCACTCACCCTTCAAATAGGAACATAACATACTCAGCAACTAAAAACACTATATCGATATTTAGGGATATTTCATAGATTTTTCAAAATACATTAATATTAACACGCATAGGAATCTTGATTAATTATTATCAATTTAAAAAAATATATTAATATTTAATATACGAACAGGGATCGCATAGATCCGTGAATCATTCTTCGGAATATTAACCACTATTGTCAGAACCGGCGGCAATTGTCATATTGTATTAGATAGTTAACGCCAGGAAACTTAAATATGTCCGGTATTTATTTTTAAATTTAGAATTTTATTAAAATATACCGCACGTTCGCTAATACTGACATCCGTTGACGGATCACTTCCTGTCTTGAATAATTTTAATGCGTCATTCGAATTGATAGCAATTGTGGGAAAGTTGGAAATAAAATATTAAAAGGAGAATTTCAAAACTTTTACCATAAAATAAGACCGGTTTTTACAACACTATAGCAAACAAATGCCTCCACATTGAGATACATTTTAGCTGAAACATAATCAATTAAATCGTACAAACATGTAGCGAAAATTTAAGAACTTTGAATGATTCTGATCAAAGAAAACCACTATGGGTAGATAACAATAGCGCCAACATTCCTTTCCCAAAACAGGAGACAGTCAAGGAGGCCGAAAATAAAATAAAAATTCTAAATAATTTAGCCGACATAAAAATAATCGAAATTACTTCGGATCTTTAAATGCTTAGCCAAATTTTCTTTTATCGATTTTCGAAATACACAAACTTGTAATTCTTTAGTTGTTTAATGATCGTTTATTTTAACTGCCTCGTAGTGTAGTGGCTAGCTAATTGGGCTGCACGTTCCGTGATCTTCAATTCAAATTCAGGGTTTTATACAACGTCACTCTATTTTTCGGTTAAGACAATAACATCACATATATTTCAATATTCTGTTCTGGGTCTGGGAAAGCACATAAAACCGTCAATCCTCCGGTTTCCATTATATTTAGTCCATATTATGTCCATAATAATATTATAAACGCAAAAGTTACCCTGTCTGTCTGTCTGTCTGTTGTTCTTTCACGGCTAAATGACTGAACCGAATTTGATGAAATTTGATATGAAGCAAGCTTGATCACCAAGAAAGGACATAGACAACCAATCCGTAAAAGGCGAGCGAAGCGCGGGTGACAGCTAGTTCATTATATGATAATCCTGCGTAGTTATCTAATCTTCACTGATAATGGACACCATAGAGGACAACACGATTATAGGTCAATACATATATTTTACACATTTTATTTTATTTTAAATTTTTTAAACTTCATTATTTAATAAAAAATAAAAATTCCAAGTTTAATAAATCTAACTCAAATGTAATGTAATTACATAAACTATTAAATCAAATGAAACTTAACCAATTATTTAGCGTTGTCTTTGAATGTAAGTAATCAGAGTAAGTAATAAAAGATAATCTAAATTGATCCAGGATTTAAGCGAAAATCATGGAAATTGTATTAAGATCCAATTACTGGTTAACGGATAGTAAGTACAGAAACGATTTTGCTAATAGAACATCGTATATATTTATTGGTTGTATAACTTTCTTTGAGCTAGGAAAGGTATTCAAATACTTGTAACTTTATACTGCTAAATTCCTGTTCGTTGAATGAGTACATAGATGTACACAGGTACCAAACTAGGAAGGTATAGCGTGGTAGCTTGGCATCACCATTCGAGAATTTGCCTTATTTTTGAAAATAAATGCGTTTACTTATGGACGCGTGTGAGAAGTATTACTTTTTCAGCGTGATTAGTTTCTAATTGCAAGGAAATAATTTATTACAATAAAATAATAATAATGTACTTATTAATAATACATTTATTCTATATCACACACTCACAAATTTAAACATTTACAATTTAAATGTATAGTAAAATAAGATTATATATATTGTGTTACATTAAAAATTATTTTTATAATTTTAACTTTTTTTTTAAATTATATAAAACGTCCCAAAAGTGTCAATTCGCTAAAATCCGTGCCGTTAACCCATTTCCCCACTTCCCATATATAGGTATTGCTAGCCCAATACCTCATTTTGGCATTTTATTTGAATTTAAATAATAAAATAAATTATATTTATTTTATCAGTACAGTGAAATAATTATTAAAATTTAGATATATTTTATTATCTAATGAGTTTGTTGTATTCGTTGGAAGTCATTTTACATCGTTTCAGATTAATTTATTAACTGTCATCCAATAAAGGGTTAGAATTTGTTTGAAAATGTCGGAAAATTATTATGACAGATTTATTTTGCCTTATAATTGGCTTTTATTAAATAAAATAATTATTCCATAATTATTTCTTTGATTTAAATATGGTGTAATTCCGTGGCTGGCCACACTCCCGCATCTTTCAAAGTTTCAAGAATTTTCGATTTCGTTCTTTTTGCATTTTTACATTTTCGGTTTAACACCGAATTCAAACTTCAAATTCGATATACTAAATATATCGGTGAGTGACCTTAATAGTTGAGTTTCTTAATTTGCTTTAACAGCATATATCTTTTCAGAATATATTTATAATGGAGTTTTGAAGTTTGATAAAAACTTTATACAACATATTTCTTATACTTATCAATTAGAAATGTTTTCTTTAGAAACGTGGGTTAGTAACATAGATGTGAAGAAATTTATCAAATGTAATATTCCTACATTAAAAAAATCAAAAAATAAATACGACCTAACCGAAATTAGAGAATTAGTTTATCACTTTATTAATAATGTTTATATTAACCATTACCAAATATTTACAGATGGCTCAAAAGAATTAATTAATTCTGGAGCGGCTTTTTATGATGTACAAACAGATAATTCTATGAAATTTCAGTTAAGTAATAATCACTGTATTATGTTTGTAGAACTGTTAGCAATTTCTGAGGCATTGGCATATATTGATTCCATTGATTTCCAAAATTTTGTAATATTTACAGATTCTAAAAGTGGTCTTCAGCACCTAATAAAATGTACCTCAGCTTATAGAGGTATATCGATAGCATACACAATTTTAGATCAATTGAATAAATTTAACAAGGCATCTAAATCTGTTTGTATTCAATGGATACCATCTCATGTTGGAATAACTGGCAATGAGATGGTAGATAATTTTGCGAAGCAAGCTTGTGTGGAGGGTGTTAAGATTTCGTTGGACTCATATTTCTCTGATGTAATTTGGAAAGTAAAAGAAAAATGTTCATTTTTGTGGAAAGAGTATATGGTACAGAACGATGCAACCTCAGCCCTTAAATATACCGTGGATTGATAATTGTGATTTGAGTCGCCGTGATCTTATTGTTGCTTTAAGACTCCGTTCCGGCCACCTTCTAATAAACTGTTTTGCTTTCTTAATGAAGAAAATGAATTCCCCAAAATTGCACCGAATGCGGTGTAATCGAAGATATTTACCATATTCTATTGGAATGCGGCCGGAGCGAGTCCCTAAGACAGGATATTAATGTTGATTTGGGCATTACTTTGACTATTGCGCACTGTATAAGCTTTTTAGCATTTCCTACATCATATGAAGCAAAAAAATTGTATAAATTAGTTAATAATATTCTAAAATTAAGGAAATAAATTAATGTAAACTGCTTACAGTACAGAGCGATATAGTCAAATTGATGACTAAGCTCTATAAAAAAAAAAAAAAAATAAACATATTTCTACCGACCTTAAAAAATTGTAAGTCTTTAATTCTTGTTTTTGCTTAAATGCGTTGGTTTGCAATTTAGAAAGTCGTAGTCATGTTTAATTTGTGATTTGCAGTGATTTTTGACCCATTGGAATGATTCTCTGGAGTTGAAATCGGCATTTAAAGTAAGCAGAACTTTGAACCTCCAAAAGGTGAATTACTGCTTACATACCTCGTTAAAGGTATTTATCTCTTGGTTATTTACTTGATTATTGAACCTGTATATTTCGTATTTCAGGAGGTTTTTTTTTACCCCTCACATGGATTTGAAATATTAAGTGTGGACGGCTGTAGTTTCCTGGTTGAGTGTGTCCAGATAGCTGCTGGTGCAACTCCAAAGATGGCATGCCTGTTCCCTTAGATATAATCAATATCCACATGTAGCTGGAAATTTGGTGATGTACCCACTTTAATTTTTTATACAAACTTAGTTACTACCGGCCTGGCGAACGGTGTATTAAATAATTAAATATACAATCTTTAAATCGCCAGTGGCGCCTAAATTTTAATACTTAATAAGAGAAATTATAATGCATTAAATTGCCTTTTATCCAAGTGACCCACGCTGAGTCTAGCTGGCATATTTTTTAATTATCTATAGTACAAAAGCTGTAACTAAACTTACTGTATGATTTATAAATTTTGGTTTCTACAATTAAATAGTTATATAACAAAATTGTTTTCTTCAAATCCATACCCACAGAAAAAGGTATCAATTGTTATAATAATAATAAAATGAAGTTGAATACGGTGAAATTGTTTTTTTTTTTCCAGCAACTTAACATTTAATTGGTCTAAAACACAAGCAACGTCATTAGATCTTTAAACAATATTTTATTATAGCGGTTTCTCTGCAAAAAAATATAGCGTAAGTAGCAACTAGTATATTTAACACTGATAGAAGATCTGATATTCAAAGACCTTTCCCCTTAAGGAGAAGACTTAGAGCTTCCACCACGTTACTCCAATGCTATTTGGGTGATGATACATAGATGGCAGAATTTTAAGCATTTGTTGGATTCCTAGTGAGCCGAGATGGCCCAGTGGTTAGAACGTGAGCATCTTAACCGATGATTTTGGGTTCAAACCCAGGCCATCACCACAGAATTTTAATTTGCTTAATTTGTGTTTATAATTAATTTCGTGCTCGGCGTTGAAGGAAAACATCGTGAGGAAACCTGCATGTGTTTAATTTCAACGAAATTCTGCTAAATGTTTATTCCACCAACCCGCATTGGAGCAGCGTGGTGGAATATGCTCCAGACCTTCTCTTCAAAGGGAGAGGAGGCCTTAGCCCAGCAATGGGAAATTTACAGGCTGTTAATGTTAATATTGATGGTTTCCTAAGGATGTTTTCATTCACCGATCAAAATTGTAGTTGAAAAGCGAAGACTTAGATAAGAAATGAGTGTAACATTTCAAATGCGTAAAGTTAGATTTAAAATTCAATTAAATGAACATTTATACGTGACAGACTTGAGTAAAACGTTCCATAAAAACATCGGTTCAAAACAAACGTTAACTGTGGACTGCACTGTTTAGCGATTCTAAGTGATGCGTCTGGCGCGTGCTTCGTCACAATAAACACAGGTCCTGTATTTTAAAGACGTATAGGGTTAGTGATGAATAAAACTTCTTTACGATCTTATTCATTCCAATTTATGTTTAAGTGGGCTCATGAATGTCTCATCATTAATTTAATTGCTTAATTTTTCTGTTTCTTCACTCGATACAAATTTGTAATCGATTTTAAGCTGACTTCCTAATAAGTTAGAGACTTGAAACTTAAATCAAAGTTCAAAGCAGAATAGCAATGTAATATTATGTCACTCCCTTTCTGTCCTGTACCCGTTTATTTGTCCGTTCGGCACAATTTTTTCAATTAATTTCTGACTCTTTTTCAACGCATGAGTAGATATTTATTTTTCATTTTACGTTTGGGTTATTCGAGTTGAAAAAATACGCCAATATCGATGAAAACATCGTTGAAAGTAATTCAATTAAAGCACAAAAATCCAATGAACCATAAATAAGCTTTGAATGGCATATCTTTCAGAGTGTAAAAAAAATCGCAAAATGTTCGATATATATTTTATCTAAAGGCTTAAAAAAACAGATGATTTAATGATACCAGATGAACAAAGTTATGCGGCGTCGCACGATATCTACAAAAAGAATTGATAAAAAAAATCCCTTTGTTCTTTGTCGCCCGACTCATATGCAAATATGTGGACCCATGTCTGATTTAGTGCCTGCATTACCGACTCACGAAAACGTTGAAAAGTGCATAATAGTGAACGTGGAAGTAATACCGATTTTGGACGATTTAGAAGTGAATATTTCTATGTTAAAAATGAGGCAGAATCACGTATTCCATAGCGACCTTTCGCGACTTCTATCAGAATACCATGCAAACTAGTCGGTGCAATTTGTACTTTACAAAGCACCGTAAAAAAAGAACTATTAGAAAATTTTATTTCGGTTAACAAAAGCTGTACCAATCTGCAAGAAAAAATACATAGATATAAATTGTCTAATTAATTGATTGAGTTAAGATTACGATGTCAAAATAAAAGTGAATCGTGTCAATTTATTTAGCGAAGTCAGTTTTCTCAGTTACCATATACATTATTCATTACTCGCTTAAAGTGAATTAGGCAACTGAATATGTGCTTTGACAGTATTTCATAACGTACGCTCGTTCATCATAAACGTCGGGGACGTATTTAGCTGACCGCGATTTATAGCGTTTATCAAGCGACAAATCGCCCCGAACTATCACCCACCGACAGTCGTACTGGTATTGTTTTGCCTTATCAATGTTGCGCGCAGAGTAACTTTAATGAGAGACTGCAATGCTTATAATATTAATATCTAGATCAGACAATTTACTAATAGGGCTTTATTTAAATCTATCTGGGTGTATATAATCTATTAAATAATAATTTGTATTGGTGTGTTCCGGTATGAAGGGTCAGAGAGCACTGGCTTATACCGGTAAATACCTATTTTTGGCTCACACACCTACAAGATACATGACATCTTAGTTCCAATGATTGGCAATATATTGGTCACGAATATGATAAATATTTTTTACACTGTCAGTGTTAACGCAGTAAATATTTGCCACCAGGTAAAAAACAGTATTAATAGAATTCGTCGCTTTGGAATGAAAATTCCTACCTGGTTGAGAAGAAAATCATGTCTTACGTAGACATGATTAATGACTTTTTTTTACTTTAATAATAATCACAATGACATATAATATATCAACCCATCAAGGTTATTCCAAATTCTACAACAATCTGAACTTCAATATTACTATAATATAACTTTATTTTAATAGTGTAATTATTTACATTGCAGTCAAATATTTTAAAGTACATATTTCATTTATGTAAAGTCTAGCGCGATCATTACTCTAAGTATACTTGAAATCGAATCGAACTAAGAGGGCGTATTGATTTACGAGTTGATATCTTTTAAAAGCTGATATGAATGAACTCGATATTTCTTTAAAGAATTATTACTTATCGCGTGTTCAGTTTCATGGTCTTATTTATGTCTAGACGTATAGTAAAACTGTACTGAAGTTATGTAACGTATAGATAATTTAAAATTAAACCTGTATGTCACACTGCTAGTGTATAGCGTGCTTGGGTTAAAGAAATTGTGAGATTTACTTTAACCCAGCAGAAGGAGAAGACTTGGAGCTTATCACGCTGCTCCAATACGAATTAGTTATTGCTTGGTTAGTTATGGACCCACGTGGCAAATTTTCATCCGCCCTATACAGATTTCGTTAATATGATAACGCCGAGCATGACATTAATTACAAGCAGAGGAGAATTCAGTTTTGTTTGCTTGGATTTGAACCCGTATTCTTTGGTTAAGAATCACGTGTTCTAGCCACTGCGCAATCTCGTTTCATCATATTTGATACAATATTTTGTTTAAAGATAAATAGTGTCGGAATTTGAAATATATTTTAGTTTACAAGTGATTAATAATATCGACACGTGTATCTATTATGATAATATTATAAACGCAAAAATAACTCTGTCTGTTATATCTTAACGCTTAAACCCCTTAACTGATATAGATACAATTTGGTATAGAGATAGATTGAGTCCCGGGGCAGGACATAGGCTTAGACTAATAGTTGATCAATAAGCTTATACAATGGGTATGCTAGGTAGGACGGAAAGGTAGGAGGTAAAAGACTATAAACTGGAACACAACAACAATACTAAGTACAGCTAATTTGCGGTAGAAACTAATAAGTGAGTGTTACCTACCCAGGTGAGCTAACACAAGGCTTGATTATGATGATATTGATTTAACTTTGATTAAAGTTTTGGAAATTAGAAGTTAGTTTATAATAGAAAAATAAATAAGTATTAGCTTATACAACCTTATTATTGTTAAATTAAAAACAAAATGGAGGATAAAAATTACATAATTAATTTTATTTGTCATTTAGTCTATATCTGCTGAAATGACACATGGATCATCATCATCATCCTGCCCTTATCACAATTTTACTTGGGGTCGGCACAGCATGTCTTCTTCTTCCATACTTCCCTGTCGGACGTCATCTCACAAATAACATTCTATCTAACCATATCGTCTTTCACACTACCCATCCATCATTTTTTTGGTCGTCCCTACCCTTTATATCCATCCACATCCAGGCTCAAAACCTTTCTCACAACATGGTCCTCATTCCTGCGCATAACATGCCCATACCATGACGGCCGGTTTCCACATAGCTTCTCGGTTACCGGTGCCACTTTCAAACATGACCCATGGATATTAACTAAAAATAGCAGATTTAAATCCAATCATTCATGAGATCGAATATCGTACAAAATTTCACACATATCAGCATAGAGTACTTTACGCTCGACCAAAATTAATCTCAAAGCATTTAAAAGGACGATAGTCTTTCAAACGTGCGAAGGCAGTATTTTGTTTAAAGTTTATAAGCAAACGTAATGAATTTTCCACCGTACTATAATTTAGAAATCGTTTTTAGTACATGACCTTCGATACTGGTGCCATTTAGACCAACATTCCGAAGTGCTAGTAAATCTCGATATTTCTAACTAGTTTTAGAATTCCAAGTAATGTTTAAACTGGGACAAATATTTGAAACATCTTTGTGGTTTTATGTTTGATATGTTTTTTTTTTTTATTTGCTAAAATAATAATACATGGCCAACGAAATCTTGATATTTAGAAGTTAGCCAATTTACAATTAATATACATAACATATAAATAGCGAATACTCATCTAAGTTTATAAGTTTGATATGTTTTAATTTTAAATAATCTCTAATTACTAAAATACTTTAATATTATTAAAAATAATAGAAGTATGAAATGCTAAGAAATATACTGTTAAAATGTAAACAAGTTATTTTTGCATCAACAATAGTCAGAGTATATCGTTGAAAGCCATCAAAAATACGAGTCCGTAACGCCAACAAAATGCAAGAGTCGGACAAGAGCTTTTATTTTCTACCAACCATAAGGAAATATAAACTGCGACACCAAGCAGTTATCTCCACATTTTCGAAGCCAAACAAATGATTTTCAGTATCGGCATCGTTTATTATACCCTAGTACACATCGTTTACATGAAACTTAATTCTATAGAATAAGCGACCTTATTCCATTGTAATATGGACTCTATTAATGTCAATGCAAATACTGAGGATAAAACAAATGGTTTATGTTCAACGAGTTTTCATACGTTTATAGCATCTTGGCACGGTATGAGAGCACAATTGATTCACTCTATCGTGTTATTTAGTAAGGCTGTGAACTATTTTTCTTTGGTTAATTTACTAGGCTATTACTAAAGTTTGATATCTCGTACGATTACCCAATAAAAAAAAATATCTATCAGTATAATTCAACAAATATGTACAAGTTGAAATTTTATAGAGTAAATGTAGAGTGAGAGAACCTTTTTTTGCCTAACTGAAAAAACTATTACATCAATATACATAATCAGAAGATGCAAACCATTTCGGAGAAGGTTTTAACATGTTTATTATAAAAAAGTAATACTTTTGCACTATACTAAGACTATTGAGGCGAGAAGCGTAAAATTTATATTTTTTGAATACAAATATCACTTTTGATATGACACGAAACTCTGATTGCGCGTATCTTATGCCCGCAGATATTAATTATATATTTGAAATTAATATACATAATAAAGAGACCAAGAAAAATAATATTATAATCCAAACTCTTACATTAATATAAAAAAATATCTCACTGTTTTCTTTAGCCCTTAAACAAGCTAACAAAATGCATATTAAGATAGAGAATATTAAAAAAATTATAAACAAATCTGAGATATATATTTATCTGTAAATTATCAACCAAAAGATATAATTTTAGTAAGCGAGTACATAAATGCTTCAACCAATCGTACAGTAACGGTAATTAAACCCACCACTATGATAAGAAACGGTAGTAGATGATTATTAATGATAAAATGTTTTACACCAAATTTATACCCTCCTAATATAATCCAGGGTTTGTTCTTAAAAAAGGGTTACTGAATATTTTCTATAGTACTAAAACAAATTGTGTTCTAAATATATTCCTTAATCTATCGATTATAGGAATCTGAAAAGATATCATTAGAAAGTACAAAATTAATGGTTTCGACATCATTTTGTAAATGCGTCTCACATTGCTTTGCACTTAATCCAACAATATGTACGCGGCGCAATATCTTTGATTTATTGACTATCAAATACGTATACCAGACGTTCTCTATACTAAGGGATAAAAGACGAATAGCCGAGAGATTAATAATGTTTTCCCAAGAGCGCGCTTATCAAGAACATAATGTTGGCAAATGGCTTGCAAGGTACTGTGAAACAAATGAACTATACCAGAAAATGTATATTTCGATTCCTCTTAGCTGGTTGCCTTTGAATAATGGTTTACTACCTACGCGAAATCACCATAGTTGGCTAAGATTAAAATCAAACACGATTTGTTTGTATTTCTAGTTTAAATTTTTACGTATCAATCAGAGATTTCTTTTATTATTCAAACTTTAATTGAACATTCGTTTTTTATTATAGAAGTATTCGTATCAACCTTTTTATATTTTACTTTTTTTTTTATTGTACTTTTTTTCGATAAAATATAAATTTACTCGTGCATATATTGAAAACAGCTGAACCAATCATAACGATGCTTTACGATTCGAATATTTAAAAAAAAAAAATCACAAAATTGAATCATTACCAGAATTTGAACAAAATGTTCGTATTAAAATTAGATAAGTACTTATTAGCATAAGACAACCGCAAGTCCGCTAGACGCTGACAATTATAACAAATTAGGGTAACTCGACCGAATGTGGACCGCGGCGCCCATTGTTCTGTCACCCCCGTGTCGCTAATTGTGTTTTTGTTTGCCCTTTATGAATGAATTTGAATAATTTGAAATTTTCAATTGCTGTACACATTCGGTAAGCCGTTTAGGGATCGTCAAACAGATGCATATTCAATTTGAGATGAGGGTTTTGATTTATATGGATATTTATTTACACTTTATTTATTTGCATAATAAAAGTTATACAATTATTTATGAGTTTTATATTCGATATTATTTTTGTAAACGATGTAGAGTTATTAATAGAGTGGTAGTTAGGTAGGTAATAAGTAGAAGAATTAATTATTTATTTGATCATATTTATGTTGAGAAGAAAATAATAATACGGTAAGAAAATTTATAAGTTTTATTTTCTATGTGATTGAGAAGAATAATCAAACTCTCGTCATAGAATTACTTATGTTCATTTTTTATGTTAACGTATTTATTAAATAGAAGTAAAAACCGTATTATCATTTTTACTAAATAATTTATTGTTAGTTTTTATTTTATAATATAGGAAATCAAACGGATAAAATATTACCACTGCTCATAAACCTTGGCCAAGTTAGAAAGATTAAATATTTCATACAACGATAAGCTTGGGAACTATGACGTTATGATTCTTTTGCTTGTAAATACACGGGCAGAGACACCTTTCAAACCTGAGCACAGCAATACAAATATCACTGTTTAGAAGGAGAATCATAATGAATGGGTTACATCTTCTATGTTGGCTTGCAGGAAGCTCTATAGCCAAATAGTATTTAGTGTACAGTAAACTATTTGATATCCATACAGGAATTGAATAAAATTGGATTCTTGGCATTTTAGACATATATTATAATTACGCAGGTATATATTTTTACAAAATTAAGCGTCAATTATTATAACCTATCAACGGATAACACATACTTCTCTTAATATATTCAAATCTCTGACAACAATAACAACCCCAACAGCCATCAAACGATCCAGCTCTTAAATATTGGCCATCTATGCTAAACCGCCCTCGTCATGTCGCCCATATGCCAAAGCGGTGACAATGGAATTAGTCGTCATTCAAAGTACCGTACCAAATTCGGAGCATATCTGGATAACGTGTAGCAAGTGCACTTGTCTGACATGGGGCGACACTTTGAGCCCTTCCGATACTGACATTATGTGACAACACGGGTGGAGGGGCGAGCGTTCGCACAATGGTCGATTATTGGCGCTCCTACCCTATATTCATGTACACTTTTCGAGACTCTGAATTAGAATTTGTAACTGACGAATATTACATCTGGGGATTCTTCAATTTAAATGCAGTAAAACTAAATGTCGTCTTATTTGAAATTTATGTTAAATTTTAAATGTTTTGGAAATATGTTGAAGTTATATAAAATGAATCTGTACCACTGGTTAAATCATATTACTTGTAAATTATATTTTTAAACTTTAAATATTTTTCTATTACTTTAAAAATTTTACTTTACTTCAAAAATGTCTATATATAGATTTGAATGATTTTGCACACATCCCATTACAAATACGTGTGTCGCATTGGTATATTTTTCCATTAAAGTATTACGTATCTTTTCCGATATTCATTTTAGCATTCGAAGAGAGAAAGAAATAAATTCGGCCGCAAGCGTCGTTCGAAATATTCAATGAAGAGATTTTATAAAGAAAAAAAATCTCATTTGCATCTCAAAAGAGAAGAGAGTTAATACGAACGTTTCGTATGCGGAGCACGTCATTTCCCACTCGTCGATTTCAACCCTTACGACACTTCTGAGTTTGTTTTAAACACACCAGAAACTAATTGACCCAATCAAATTATCACCTAATAACGCTTTACAAACAAATTTAACTTACATTAGAGTTTTATTATATTACATTTATTTGTTTAAAAAGGTACATTTACAACGTATATTCATAAATTAAAAATAATAGAATTTGTAACACTAACCGATATGTATATAATGTTGCATCGAAAAATTAAAAAAAAAACCTTCAATCGTCACTTTGGCGCATGTATTTGGTTATATGAAATTACAAATTATTACGTTTGCGTAAAGATCATTTTCGCATAACAAATAGAAAAAGATTGATGATTTTGAAGACGCACTTAATTCGGATATGATCGGTTGTACGAATTTTGCCGATGCTACATCTAAGTTGTGTCATACTATATACAACATTCACAAATGTAAACATGTATCAAATTCCTTTTTATTTCGGAGCGAATTCATCGAAAAATGATCATTAATATTTTTTACTATACGCACATCGTGAATCGTCATATATTTCTATGCTATCTACTGATTTCAATATTATTTTTGTAATATGTATGCCACTTGATAGCAAGTGGTCACCTCTGCCAATATATATTAACACTGTAAGAAATATCAGCCATTCCTTACTTAGCCATTGTACCACTTACCTTGAGACTTAGACGGTATGCATCTTGTGCTTGCAGTAGCACAGGCTTGCTCGGCCTTCAAACCGGAATACAAAAATACTAAGAATTGCATGTGTCTAATTTCAACGAAATTCTGCCACATGTGTATTCCGCTAACCCGCATTGGAGCAGCGTGGTGGAATATGCTCCAAACCTTCTCCTCAAAGGGAGAGGAGACCATTTAGCCCAGCAGTGGGAAATTTACAGCCTGCTAATGCTAAAAATGCTAATGCTATTTAGCGATACAATATTTGATCAGTGTGTGGTGCCTGCTCAGACGGGCTTGCACTAACCTATAAAGCCTTATCACTAAGTAGCCCATTTCATTATATTTAGTTCATATACGTAAATTTACATTTACAGGACATAAATTTCCGAGGCAAGATTTCGCAAAAGAAATGTGAAATATTTTCGATATGTAACAACAAGAATATCTACTCGAAACAGACTTCGATATGCGAACATTGAGGTCGATGCACTTTACTATATCATTTACTATTTTATGTAGGAAATAAAGATCAAAATATCACGTCATTAATTTAAAGTCAATGGTTTTTTGTAAGGCTGTGTGTGTGAATTGGAGGCACGCTGATCACTTTTAATACTTTCAGATTTAGTAATTTCAATAAATCTTATATGAATTTTACTGTCTCTAACAATAAATATTAATAAAAGCCGGTAAATTTATGTGGAAAAAGATCTTTCTTGTTTTGTACACATAATTATTTGGAGTTCATTCCACTTCACTGCGGCTTAAATAATGTATGGAAACGCGAATTGCACATTTAAATTTTTATAAAAACAATAGGGTTTGGATTCGTAAAAGGGTAAAAGGCCCGAAGTGCTTTACCAATTAAACCGCGTCCAAGGGCTCATTGCGGTGGAATATTCGAGACAATGCTTCTATTTACCGTCAATGTCGTTTAACCATTACCATAAAGTCTTAAAATATTATGTTCATAATATTGTATTATTTCTGAGATAATTTCATAGAATACTCAGAGTATTATTGACTTCATAAAATACAGAAAATACGTATGATATATTTCACTCCCAGAACACTGATGTAAGTTCAGAAATGTAACAAAATTGATAATTCAAATTTAATAAATATATTTTTTCTTAATAAGAGGGCCTTGTAAAAAGTATTCTATTGTACTCTCCTTAACCTTCTACTCTGAATGCGATGTAAAACTGTGGTATCTAAAATGGGTTTTAATTTATACTTATACACATTACACGACCTTACTCACTTTCATTATGATAAAAAGTACACCAATCGAAAAAATGGCTTTAAGAAATGAGTGTATTTATGACACAAACAGCCTCATATAAAGTTTTTTTACACTAAGTAAAACACACGCTAAAAATTAACATTTCATTGTTTAAATTACATTATATTTTTCGTAATACATTCAGAATATGAAATAAATAATTTACGAAAAAAAAAAATCCCTTTTGAATTAAACATGCGGCGACTTTCGCAGAATGCATAAACTGGCATCGAGTAGGTACTCTATAATTATGCAACACAGACGATACGATCGAAAATATCGGACGATCGGTCCATCGGCGATCCAAGATCCGATTTCAACGAGCGCGACCAATTTTGTTCACGAAACATTTAGCTCGAGATAAAATCACACGGAACGCTCCATAATGGTCTAAGCTGATTTTAAAACAATAAAATGCAAAGGCTCTAGAATCAGTGCGATTGTTAGTGTGAATCAGATAAGTGGAATAGATATTGGAAGCGACGGGATACGGTTGGGGAACACGTTTTATTTAAAAATTATGCAGCCGTTGAACGTTTACTGTTTAAATGACTGTGGGCGAACCTAATTCGGTCTTCAATTGAATTTATTTGATTCTAAAAATTTACAACAATTGTCTACGGATTCATTTATGAAAATTATTTCTTTATCATGATGACTTCATTGTTGAATTTATGTTCAAAATTAAATTAAAAGCCATTTAATTCTATTGAGATGTTGCTGCTGGTCAAATTGAAGCATATTTTAATACGAATCATATTGAAATCAAATGCGGTTTGAATGACGGACACATGTCGAAATTTGTTTGACACATTATGGAGATGTCCAAGCAATGTTTGTCTGCGATATTTGATAACAGCACACAATTCATTATATGCGCTATACTTAGCTGTCTAAGTTTTTGAAATTATTTATACGAAAAATGGAAGAGAAATATTATATTTTACGTAAAAACATCAAATAAATAGGAAGATTTTATCAGCCAATGTACATAAATAACAAAGAAAACACTTTTTCGGTGACGAAACTTTGCGACCATTACAGCAGCCCTGCTGATAACGATTTTCGCAGAAGCGAAAGATGAAGGCTCATCTAAGAAAGTTAAGAAAAATCTTGATCGTCGCGTCAAAAATCGGAGAGGAGTTCCAATTATTATTAAAATCACTCGATAAAATCGAGTTAATGAAGAACGGTACTCGAGATCTCGATCGGCGCGTACCAACTTTGAAATTGATTTTGTTCCTTTGACGCGGGTAGATCGAACACACCGATATAATTTGCGGAAGCGCTTCGCTTTTCATTCGAGTACCTATTGTTGAACTTTGATTCTTTATACCTAAATTTATCGTTCAAGTGCAACGCTTTATATTAGATTAACAGATCTGAAACTATAAAGATCCGACCCGTTAATCTTTTTAATGTGCAAAAACTTTAAAAAAAAACAACGTTTAAAATTAAGATGTACGTATATAAAAATTATACTTAAAAATTACTCTAAAACTGATTTAAATATGAGCAATAAAAATAATGATCATAGAAACTCCATATAACAAATCAAAGTTACAAAATGAGCAACAGCATGACCCTTACGCGACAAACGTCATAATGAATATATCTCATATTTATTTTCGGGTCACATTCGAGCCCTTAACAGTTGGTGTGTCAATAATAACTGTAGGAATAGTGCACTGTTGAATAAAATGATTAACCTTTATGGGGAATGGACGATCCGTATTCTGTTACTATTATACATGCGGATATTATAAATTGAGATAAAATAATAAAATGACAAAAAAATATAACTTTAAGAGTATTTTCATCATATAAATATATCTTAGAACCTTTTAATCGAGTAAGTGATGTAAAATTTTGTAGAACTACGAAAACGTTCACAATAGAACGTTAGTTAGTTCTATGGTAATATACTGTTGTTAATTGCATAGAAAAACTAAGTCAATTCAATAATATCTTTCAAAAACTGTATATTTTGTATAAATTGTAATACGATTACAATCTGTGAGTTCGATAAAATAGTTAACGAAATTTCGTTTGAAGGTAAATATCAAACAAAAATCATTCTGTATTGTTTGAAATAAATATCAACATTGAATTCAGATGGATCGCGAGGGCATACGAGACGAATATGACATTAATGTCATTGTCGACCCTTGTTGGTTGAACTCAATGAAATAAAGACCATATGTTTGCCGGATCATGTTACGTAGGTTGTTGCTAATTCTTTATAGTGGCCGCAAGTAACGTGCTTAAGCGATAATATTGTTTTTAAAACGATGTCTCCGCAACCCATTTTGTCTTAAGTTTTATATCTTTCTAATATTTTAATTGAGTTCAGTAGTTAGATTTGCCTTAATATTTTTATTTCGAAGCATTATTACAATTGAAATTGATTTTTGTGGTTTTTTATTCTTATTGTTATTTACATTATAGAAATCATTGTTACACAGACTAACTATTGCACAGCATAAGCTTAGTAATAATCACTCGCCAGGAATTCGATTGTAAAATTGGTTCCTATGGTATGTTGAATGTTATAATAATCGAATAATATTTAAAACGAGTTTTAGTAGCAGTCATTTGTCATGATAAAAAAAAGACTATACGTATATATGTGAACATTAAATAGTTTTTTTTGCACGTTATAAATCGCATAAATAATTTTGTTACAGATTATATATTTTACAATTAAATTGAATTAATTGCATGTAAGGTATATGTAAGCTTTTGACTTGAACTGTTTTAAAAGGAATTGATAACCGAACGGCCACCCCGTCGGTGCGCCTTTGAATCGTCATGACAATTCATTGTGGCAATAATCACAGCGTATTGTTCATTTTATGTTGTTCACAAACTACACATTTAAGCAAATGAAACTTCGTGCACACGCATTCTTTGTTCTTTCATTAATTTATTCGTTCTATTTGTTTTTTTTTTTTGTTTATAAGACAAAGGTAAAAAATCAAAATGACTTCATATAATAACACGTATTGACGACAAAAAAAATCTAAACTGTCGATGACAATTAGTATATATTAAAAAAAACTTAAAGATTTGCAAATATAAAAAACTTGACATGAAGTATCAAAATATTGATTTATCTTTTTTTTTTTAATAAACATTACTTAAACAAATCCTTGACCAACCTTGGAAATTTATGATATAAACATTTATGAACTACCAACAAACATTGAAACAGCGTGTTGGAATAATATCCATACTTTCTTAAGAATAGGAAGCCTTAGCCCAACTGTGGGTCTTCTGATTGATTTGAGACTTCGTATAGTTATCATTAGTACGTATGGTATAGAGGGTGACGCACGAGTCATACAGGTCAATTACAACGTATGCCAACTATGATCAAGATTTAAATATCTTCATTTTTAGAACCAAAATTTTAAATGTAGCGTATTATTTTTTTTATTTAAATTCACAATAGTAGTTTGACAAACTTGCTTATATAAACTAATTTAAATACAACCTTTCGATATTTTTATTAGACAATTTATAACCCTGACTAATTAATCAACGATAAAGAATTGACAGTTGTTTTAAAACATTTATTTTAATTGCCGATAACGTCTACTATACAAATATGAGGTAATATAATGAAATCACACTTTGATGTTGTTTTGAATACGGTTTTCCGAAAAAAAAATATGTCTATATCTTTAAGCAGATCTTTAAATACATACATATAATAAACTTGATTTATTCTCCAGACTTGTTGTTAAGATAATAATTGGGTTCATGATTTTTGATCACGATTCGACATCCGAATTTTCATTGAGCGCATTTACTACTATACAAACATAACTTAACACCTGTTCAGACTTGGCACGGTTAAAATAAGGATTTTATAACGTGATATTTTTAAACAATGTGAAGCCAACTGATCTGTGCGCCCGTGCCGTGCCATTGCACCGTACAGCACGCCGAGTATTTTTTACGCGTTTATTTAAATATCGTAATATTTTAAAAACTATTCGTTCGAAATTTAAAGTATAAACTGCAAATTTTTAAACATAAAACTGTTAAAATGAATATGTTATGTATATTAATAACTAGTTGAACCCGTGGGTACACCCAATGCTATATCCAAATACGTTATCATATTGAACTTGAATATTTACAACCTGTAGACATTTACTCTTTGTCGCACAAATGTCACATTTATTCTCTGTCCGTCCTAAATTTGTAATTCGCACGCGACATTGGCGAAATAATCTCTGCCCTCTTGGCACAAATAAAATCCAAAACAAAATTAAATTACAATCTAAAGTTATATAGAAGTCCAATATCATTCGAGTTATAGATTTTAAGTAAAACCGAAAAAAATAAGCAAACTCACATACCTCTTACTTTTTTATTACTTTTCATCACTCATTAAAAAGGAACTCACATTCATCTAATTACTACGGTTTACGTACGGTTTTTGTAAAGGACATTAATATTTAAATAATCTATATTAATACGAAAATAACTGATTGTCTGTCTGTCACTCTTCACGCTCAAACTACTGAACCGAATTTGTTGAAATTTTGTATGAAGCAAACTTGACTCCCAGGAAGAACACAGGCATAGTTTTTTATAACTAACATTCGATTCAATCCTTAAAGTTCGAGTGAAACCGCGCGTGATAGTACTACATATGTATATTTAGGGCAGAAATATTAGTGTTCAGTGCAAAATATATAAAAAAAAAAACACAATATATCACATGGATAATGTATCAAAGGTTTTATATTTGTATATAGGATATACCTTTGTCACGGGCTTAACGGCTTCCTCGATTTTGATAAATGAGGTTCTGATACATTTATCTTAATCATCAAGCCATCGCCCGTCATGTAAGCCAGTTTTAAAGTTTTAAACAATTCACTATAATAAATTTTCGAATAAAGCTCCGATAATATTTTTGAAGTCATTATTTGTGTGTCAGAAGTAAGCACGAAATATTACATTAATAATATTTATAATGACGGTAAAAAATTGTTATAAATTAATAAAATATAATAACATTTTTATTTTCTACAAAAGAGGCTTGTTTCCTTTTGGATTGTATAATGTAAAGTTTCTATGTAATATCTTATTTTAACTAGGCTACTCAAAAAGTATTTTATATCTTTGGTTTTCTTGTCTTTTCTGTTCTCATTCGTCCTTTTTTTTTTTTTTTTTGTTTAACGAGGAGGAAATGCATTTACGCATGCCGCCCGGTCGGGGGACCGGGACGGGTATGTGGGACTCAACCGGGGCCTAATGCCCCGTGCCAGGGCACGCTGATGCTAATGCCCTGTCCTACCCACTAAAACCATCCTCGGGTTTCCACCATGCCGCCGAGTGGTGAGGCAACGGGATCGCCAAGGGCATGCAACCGCGACCCCACCAGCGGCAGCCGCCGTAAGGCGGCTGAATATACATGGAAAGCGCGCCTAGTGCGCGCCTTCCCCCTCATCCTCCACGTGTGAATGTGACGAACTCCCCCGAGTCCGCCACTGGAGGCTGGGCGTCAACGAAGCTGACGCCCTGCGGCGGATAAGATGGTAGGCTCCGCCGCTGACCGCCGGTGTAAAACACCTGGGAGGCTCGAGTAGCGAGCCCTCCCACTCCCTCCTAGCCAACGAGGCCACTCACATGGTCCGCCCTGACGCCGATCAGGGACGTACCAGGAGCGGCCCCGCGGCTTCCCTCCCGCCAGTCTTAGCCGTGGCCGACGAGCAAGCTCAAGCCGGCCCCGTTGCCCAGGGTACACCACGAGGAGGTGACTGACATGTACCCCGTTCTCATCCTTCCTATAACAACCCGACCCGACTTTGAATGGTCTAAATTTATTAATAAAATAAAATTATTTAAATAAATAATTATAATCGACCATTCGCTAAAACATTTAAAATAAATATCGACGGATAGTAACTAAGTTTTAATTACATACCAACAAGATATTATGAAAGAAAGCCACTGATAGTCATGAATTAGTTATCACCATGACAACCCAACATGGAGCCCCTTTCTTTTACTACGCCTGAAAGATGACGTCACTTCCTAGACCACGTCACTCAGTTTTCGTTCTACAATATAATTAGCATTTAGGAATAATGTAACTCTCTACAATACTTCTGGGTATTACCGCCTACAAACAAACAAATTTAACCTCCTTATTCAATTATCACAGATAATTAAATTTACGAACTAAAGTGACTCTATTCACTCGTGATATAAATTAATTTGTTTTTAATATATTTTATATTTAATATATAAAATTAATTTCTTCACAGACTTCTGCGTTTCCTTTTTGTATTATATAGATTAACATTTTATACTTTCTTGACATTCTTCTTATTGATGAGATTATTTATTTTAAATAAATATTTTAATAACTAATAAGATTTTGATTGCTTTAAAATCTGTACAAACAGCAACAACAATAATTCATATCAAAACTAAAATAGTGTACACTTTTACAATATTTACTTAGTGTTAGGATTGACTAACACTCAACCCTTAAAATTTCAAAATATTTCTATTAATTGCTGCGTTCGAAAATATGAGATACACAGATAGATTAAATTTTATAACAATACTTGAAATCAAAGGAGTTCCTCCAAACACCGTGACTGATATCAAATTACCTCCAAGGACTAAAAAAAGTTTCGAAGCCATAATACTATTTGAGTTGGCAGAAACTGGAGGCTTACCCCTGTAAGCCTCTTTACCTATTCGTACCCAAGGATCTGTAACCAAATAAAGTTTTATTAAAGGAAAGATACCCGTTTGTATTTCGAATCGTACATGATTTCATTGGTTTTTATTTTATCGGAAACTAATACACCTACCCATCAACCTTGAAACTTTTAAATTGGTATCGGATCGGTTTCTTTGTTCAAAAATAAGATCGCGTGAACGCAAAACATGAATGTATTATTTATATTGGGACTCTATGGTAATAAGGGATACAGAACTTTATGGTAATTGTAATTTATAAAATCGACAAACAAATCGTATTTCTTACGAGAAAATGAGTTCAAATAAATCGTTTAATTATATTTTTTCAAATATCGTTCAAATAAATCGAATTCTACATTTAAAAATTACAATTATGATTTTTCCTTTACGAAATAATAAATTTTTATGTGTAATAAAAAGCTATTTACCACTAATAAATAAATAAATTTTGATTTATTTATTTTAAAGATAACAAAAATTTGAAATCTTCCTTTTATAGGATTAAAAAAAAACGTTTTTATAAAACAACTATCACTGACCCGGAATGTATTCATTTTATTATACCGAGAAGAACTCAAAACGCAGTAGTTACTCTTATTGACAAATTAAATAACACCAGCTGTATACAATTAAGTTTACATATCTTGCAACAGTTTCAAGATTCACTATTATTATTACGAACTATTATTTTTAATACGTCATATAACATTCATTAGGACACATAAAAGTATGTGAGTGTTAATTTTTTTTTATAAAGGTTAGTAGCAATGCTCCTTTATAAAGTTATATCATTACTCCTATTTACTCCTGCACTTGAGTTACAAGCTTTGTAAGGAGAGGACTCGTTAGCTTTATATATCGCTAGGTAAGGCGACCCTTAAAATATTGCGCTATTGACATTACATTAGCAGCCTGTAAATTTCCCACTGCTGGGCTTAGGCCTCCTCTCCCTTTGAGAAGAAGGTTTGGAGCATATTCCACCACGCTGCTCCAATGCGGGTTGGTGGAATACACATGTGGCAGAATTTCGTTGAAATTAGACACATGCAGGTTTCCTCACGATGTTTTCCTTCACCGCCGAGCACGAGATGAATTATAAAAGAATGGGTTTGAACCCGAAATAATCGGTTAAGGGCCATCTCGGCTCTCGGCTTACGCTATTGACGCTTCAAAAATAAACTTATTAATAACCAGTTAACTTCATCAATGTCTTAATGAGTTAATATTTTCTCTCTAATTGCATATTATTCAATATCCCAATATCACCTGTAACGCTATGTGATTCCGCATATTATTTTGAAGAAGAATTAAGAAATAATTAAGAATTGAATATACCCAACTTTATTGTATTACATCACAATTTAAGGTTATTTTCAATTCCTTGATAAAGTAAAATAAATCTGAATTTTGATATACTTCTCTATTGAAGTTTGAGAATCACAGATAGGTTCTGAAAATTTCAGAATGCTAACAAAAAATATAATGAAAAATTTAAACAGTAATTCAGATTATTATAGATGGAGTTTGACTTTTTTCAGCTGTACGTTGTCTTTTGCTCCTTCTCGAGTTTGAGATATTTTTTCCAAACCGATAAAGAAATTCTGATAATCGATAAGCCAGTGTAACGTTCCTATATTGAATAGAGATTTTGTATTTTACTATAATAATAATAATTGTAAAACAAATATTTACTTAGCGAGACACCGAACTGATCGAACGGTACCTCTAAATATTACACTGTATTGAATTCATACTTAACTTTACACTATAACACTGAATAAATTGTTGACCCGTCAACGAACGGTTAAGTCAGTTCATTTCAAGTGTCTATTATATCAAACATGTATTGATAACACACTAAGACTAATCCTTTATCAAATAATCTTATTATAATGATATCCAATTATATTTACCACAATAATTCTAAGTTAGGTATTAGATACGTCTAAATCCTATCTGATATTATACCTATTGCGCTTAACTGGATTAATCATCAGCCATTTAATGGGTCCTATACTGGCTCCACATCGGGAATTGGGAAGCAATTAATCTCTTTGCGTTGATGTGCTAATCTATGATAGGATGATGAGTAATAGCAACGCGTCTGTCTGTTCATTACAAATATTCATATTAAATACACATACATTTATTTTGGGTTTTTATTTAACAAAATATATATATGCGGTATGTTTTTTCCTGATGTGTCTTAAAAATATCATTTAAGATTATATATAATATAGGAACCCAAATGAGCAAATATGTCCCCTGATGACCATGACTGATACGTGGTCAACGCCGTAATGTGGTCATATAATCTACTGTAAAATAATTACCATTAATTATACCAAACCCCCCCCCCCCTAACCACTATATTTCTTAACATGGGGTAGAAGACGAATGGTCTGTCTATGAGCGATAGTGATTACTTGAAATCAATTTATTTGCTGATCTTCTTTTGTTTTTTACCAAATAAATAAAAGTCAGAGCCAGACTTTTGTTATTTTATATTATTCTTCAAGAGAAAACGTAGCAATTATTCTATCACGCATCTCAAGTGCGAGATACTGGATATACATTAAGCGATAGAATTACATCTGCCACATGCCGGTGTCATGAGTTTTCTTTTAACGCAGAACACGAGATAAATCTGATTTTAATCCGCGTTCATCGTTAGAGATCAACAGACTCTATCCACTATTTATTTAATGAATTGAGCAGAAAGCTCATCTGAGTAGGTACCGCCCAATTATCATATATTCTACCGCCAACCCGCAACACTTGGTATCATTGCATTCAGATTTGAAGGGTGAGTAAGCAATCTAACTACAGGCACAAGGGCCAAAAAATATTATGGTATGTTTTGCAAGGATGCTGGTGCATTGGCGATGTAAGGAATGGTGAATATGTTTTACGGCTCTAATATCTATGAGCTGATCATTTAGAATCAGGTGAGTAATTAGTCCGCCTTCCTATTGCAAAAAAAATGCAATAACGCTATAAATCATTACGCATATGAGATCATACTAATTTAGGGATGAATTTCACAGATATCTATAATAGTGCAGCCTAAATATACCACAGTAATTAAAAATCATTAAACAAATTATAAATAAAACTACTCGTTAGAATAAAACGAATACTCGACGGCGTATCGCTAGTGATACCATAACTATGACATTTCCATTTGACATAGGCTTTGCTAATGCATTAATTTTCATTGAACATCTCGCACACGGCTGATTTCCCACGGCGAGTATATTGTGAACTACAATGAAACATGCATATGACACAGGGCGTGAAATAACGTTAGTCCGTGCAATGACGATAATTCTGCACCCTAGCTTGCTATTGTGCGAACAGAGCACATTTCCACTGTTACATTGTAAATTAAAAAATATATTATTGTTCTAAAAAAATATTTATGTTAAAATCGTTTGTGAGTAAAATAGAAAAAGATCTTTTTAACGGTTAAAAATAAAACGATTGTGAAACAAATTGGGTATAAGTAAGTTTTATATAAATTAAATCGTGTTATTTTGTATATAGTAATTAATTTATTTTCCTTCGATATTTATCAGTATGTATATTTAACAGTATCCAAAAGGTATATAAAAATAAGTGTGTTGTGATGCTTATGTAAATATTATTATATATATTAAATCTATCTAAGACAATAACTAATTTAGGTTCTTACGGGTTCTCCGAATTTACATTTTCAGGGAGTTATTACAGTTAACGATCAAAGTGGATCTCATAAGAGCCTATTCAAAGAAATGTATATTGTAACTTTAAATTATATAAAGAAACGAACAACACATTTGTGGAAATACTAGTTAAAACCGCTGCTCCGCCTACATGTGAGGGAGTAGAGTGAGGTGTTGGATACCCTATGCCCTTTTGTACAAATGCATTTTGCATTTGCATGATAATCGGTTAAAATGTTAAGACGTAAAAACCGAACAAACAAATTCAACTTTTTAATTTAACTTAAACATAATAAATATAATAAACATTGTCACGTTTATAATATTAGTAATGATGTTCGAGACGTACTGCAATGCAAACTCGCCCCCAGCCTTACTTTGTCGATAAAGTTCAGATATAATTTTTTGATATCGCCAGACGAGCGCTTTGACACCGCCGAAGCGATTCCGATAAATTCGAATCTAAATCCAATATCGCCGTTACAAGCCGGCAAAGAATTTCTATAGACGGATCATTTCGATTGGAATACTCGCGTTATGATTTTGTGACCCGTTTTATTATTGACTCGCTGAGGCCGAGACCGTTCATAGTATTATCTTGTTTATTATATTGCTTTAACCTACGCCCACGCACATTTATATTCACCTTTCTGATTCTCACCGAAATAATGTATATTAAAAATATATGACCATTGCTTTGCTTCCATGTGTGAATTTAGCCTACGTAGTACTCTAAATTTATGGGATTCGAATAAAAATATGAAAAATATGAAAAAATCATCATTGAATTTAATATTATAGACTTATTTTAATATATAGATAGTGTCATACTAGAAAATAACTAAAATAAACGAGCCAACTTTATTATCTTAGTATGCGTGGCTACGCTTGGCACGCGGCAAACGTCTCTACGTGTACTTAGAAGCCAATTGTTGGCCACTATTTTTTTCGAAGGGTTGTCAGCTTTGAAAGACTATGGACATATAAATAATCAAAGATTTAGACTTGATGGCTTGATCACTGTTACTGGCTCCTGTGCTAATGATTACAGATTGTATCCAGAACAGTAGGTGTTTTTCCTTGACGAATACACAGATACATAATCTTTGTTTTGTATCAAAAACACTTAAACGTTTTTACTACATATAAACACGAATGAACCTCATCAACCATAAAAATGCCCATTGGCACTCAGATGGCATATTCCTCATCTCGGAAACAAAATATTATACTCCTTGTGCATGAACATTAGATCACTCAACGTTGAAACTGGAACACAATAATAATAAGTATATATGTTACTGTAAAAACTCGAACTACGGTAAATTTAAAGATTTTCCAGTAAAACCTAAGATTTACCGATTATGAATGGTAAATGTCCATAAAACTTTAGGACTCGAACTTTTACTATCATTCACTTAAGGATTGCTTATTAAATATAAGCATTCACTATAGGTAAATCTTAGGATTTACATGTTAGGTTAGGTTAGGTTGGAATGGTAAAAGTCCGGAAAAGTCATCCCTTTATAATAAATACTTACATTTACCAACTCATGTCGGTAAATCTTAGGTTATACTGGAAAATCTTAAGATTTACCTTAGTTCGAGCTTTAACAGTAACATATACACACTAATGAGGGACTGTTTCACGTTTCGTGAAAATACTACTCAGATTATTAGCACCATTCTAATTAGTACACACCGGTATTCATTGTTTACAAGAATAAAGTATTTAGTTTGCAATGTTTATTAAGTATTTTGTTTTATGTTAATATCATATTCAAATATTATTTAATGCGGACCGTAACTCGAAACGCAAGTTTATATCTGTAACAATATAAACAAAACAAGCCAACTACGATTAGTTCAGGTAGTGTAATGAAATGCAAATACCTGCATATTCTGGAAAACCGCTTTAAATTACCAGTAACTTTAAATAGCCGGTGACTTGATTGTAGTTAATATTATGAATTGTTATGTCTATCCAAGCTAGTTAGTAAAATAATAGTTTGTATTATATAACAAACGTTTAATAATTTTATGTATTTAGTTTAATTTGGTGGTGAATCAAAATATTCTTATAATAATAAAATAAACATCATAAAAGCATTTGCACGGCTGTCTAATCGTCATGTTACAATTTTTAATTAAATTTAAAGCTACCACCGGTTCGGAAAGTAGATTCTACCGAGAAGAACCGACAAGGACCTCAGTGGGTAGGGATTTGTAAAAGCCGTCGGTCATACCACCCTCTCATCACATATACTACCCTCAAATAGAATTGTGTTCCAGTTTGAAGGTTGAGTCAGCCAGTGCTACAACCAAAAGGGACATATAATTTAAGTTCCCAAGGTTAGCAACGTATTGGCGACGTAACAAATGTTAACCATTTCTTACAGCTCCAATGTCTTTTCTGACCCCGTACCCAAGTACATTTGGCAGTCTGCCTTCCTATTTCATATATATGTATAAAAAAATCTTGAATTGTACAGATACGATACCAGAAACATCATGTCAGAAAGATCCCACTAGCTGGTAGACATTATTCAATGTAAAGTAAAAACATGAAATCCTTAATTTACTACAATACTAAGAAATTGCTTTTTTCTGTTTGTATCTAAGCTAGTTGAACATAAAATATTTTACCAACATCATGTATGTTTTAAATGACGATGAATAAAAGTAATTTAAAATATATATATATAAATGTATGTATAATTAAATATATAAAATAAGTACTTAGGCTTTGTGCACGCATGTCTGGGTAGGTACCACTCACTCATCAGATATTCTACCGCCAAACAGCAGTATTGTTGTGTTCCGGTTTGAAGGGTGAGTGAGCCAGTGTAATTACAGGCATAAGGAACATATCATTTTCCCACCTAAAGTTGATGAAGCATTGACTATGTAAGGAATGTCTAAAGCTTGTACAGTTACAGTTACAGTTACAGTAGTAAACACTTAGTATCGGGTGGCCTATTTACTCGTTCGTTTACATATATTATAAAAAAAGCACGCGATAAGTTATAAACATCAATTATGGACTTAAAAATCAATAACCATTATCTGGAGTTGAATTCGCGGTATTCACCGCTGTCTAGGGTTTCGTATAGCAGCATATGCATATTTATAATTGTAACCTTATTTCACGATTAAACCTTTAAAAAAAATCCCGGTCAAGTGACTGTTGGCCCAAGTAATGATGCCAATTATACCGAAACAAAGTTAGAGTAATTACAGGAAAATGGAACATAGCAACGTAATTATTACGTGGGGGTGAAGTTCAGAAACGCATTGCCAATTGGCAGCGGAATTCGCGGGACCTCGATCGTTGGTTCATTGATCAGTTAGCCTTTCTACGTTCTATTTACAAATAATAAATAGATGTTAATTCATTAAATATAATATATATTAATGATGACAAGATAAATAACACCCTTTCAAGGACACGTTCCGAAACAATGAAGCCGTTGTCTCGAATCAAAGATTTCGTATTCAGACAGTGGCCGAATATGATGAGTGGTCGGTTTCTAGCCAGACTGCCTTGCATAAAGCACTAATCACCGAATAAATAATTGCGAGGAACCTCGTACAGAACCGTTTTCGGACCTCGTATATCCAATGATTCTGGAATATCTTGGTGTGTCATTACCTTCACAAGAGAAAAAGTTTCTTCCTGGCAGTAGAATATCCAATGACTTATTTAACAACTATTATTAAAAAAACACAATTTTATATATTTTATTTGATTCTTTAAAATTTGCGTTTGTTTTATCTACTACTACTAGGTATGAAAAAATGTCAAAATTTAAAATATGAATGACGTATGTAAACATTTGAAATAACACGCTACTACTTATAGCAAAATAATAAAAATAACGAATTTATTTTAGTTAATCATTAATTATTGAAATCGATTGGTTCACGATTATCTCTGTTTAGTATTTGAATTATATTTATTTGGAAAAAAACATATTGATAATAATAGAATTGACATTATATAATTCTAGAAAAGTCTGGCAAAAGTTGATGTGTTGCAACTCTATATAGTAGCGTCATGTTATCACAGGATAGTATAACTTTATTTATGAAAGTAAAAAAAAAACATAATATATGCTAATTTTCATGGCTATGGTTCATATGGTGAAAAGTCAATTAAATTTGAACAAACATCCCAATAACAATTTATCATCCAACACATAATAAATAAATTCATCAATAATATTATTAACAGTCCAAGAACACTAAAGAGTCGTCATTGAAGTAGAATTTACGTTCTAGACAGTTCTGAATATTTACTTATTTATCATTGTTTTTAAGACTTTTTCTATCACATAGTCGAGGTTAAAAGCAGTTGCATCTCAAACTGATCATGTTATAGAACGTAATTCTTGATTTAATCAACCAGTAGCGAAATCAGGTAATTAATTAAGCGCAATGCCATACCCAAGCTATAGAGACCTCAGTCCAGTTTTCGATCTAACAAGCTGTTACCGTGTGGTCCGTTCTTGCATTACTGTAGTGACTCGAAGATAGATACTTTCCGTCTGAATAAATTACTATCCATTATGTAAGCGAATGTTTTATGGGGCAGGATGTCGTGATGAAGGCAAACATTTTAAACGAGCGACTTTTTATTTAGTAGCTCTTTATGTTTTGGATCGCGCAAATACCTCGTTTTCTCATAATACACATCGATTGAGTGCTAATAATTATACGCCCGACTAGCACGGCTAGAATTTAAATGAATTAATTTTAATGTTTTTCGCTAAGTCGTAATTGTTGAAAATTACTATAGTTTTTTTGTTTTCATTGCAAAATGTATAACATACTTATTTATGAATAAATATAATGTAATTAAGTTTTTATAGTAACTTTATGATGTCCTGCTTTAGTAAGAGGATCTGGTTAACAAAAAAAAAGATGAAATTAAATTTAAAATTGAGAAATATTACCCGTAGTCTTGGTAAATATGGTTAAACCCACGACAGAGAATGCAAAAGTGAATTATGGTAAAAACTGATCCAATCATTTCAACATTCTACGTTAGCTATTTGCTTTGGGTAATATATGTTTAGTGGAGCTACATATCAAAAGTATCATTTTATCTCAATCGAGATAATTTACCAAGAAATCGGTTTTCCTTAGCTCGTTATTACTTCGTGAGCCGGATACGGTACTAGGCGGCCTTACTGGTATTTTAACGTCAAATGCAATGCGCTTGACTACATACATTGCCCACTTTACGGGCACATTTAATTTAATAACTTAAGTCATTTCGTCAATGGCTAACTGTATTATGTCTAAATTTTAATTATTGTTATATAATTCGTCAATCTGATTCTGAACATTTTCATGTCCTTAGCCTAAAAAATATAATAGTAATCTTTGCCTATATTGGCTTCGTAAGTATTAAAATTAATTAATTATTTTGTCAATGTTCTGACAAGGCTGACGCATATTGGCAGTAGCGAATTAATAATGAACATTGACTTGTTTCAATTTAATAGCTTTTACTTAACATCGACTGTAAGTGTGTATGATTAATATATTTCGAATAGAGCGTAACCAGTTTGCACCAGTTAATAATAACAGCGGTTTTACTCAACAAGATGGAGATAAATTTTGCACATTCTTTTAGTGCTGATGTTAATACAATCTTGCTTACAGAATATCTTAATTTATTCCAAATTTTGGCCACGTATATTGATTATTGTATATTTGTTTAATTATTTAAGATTATTCTAAACGCAAATGTTGTTTACATCTGTAATGACGACAGCACAAGTCGAGTTATTACTTTCTCAATCATTTGACACAATTTTATAAAATACTAGTTTGCGCTAGCGGCTTCACCCTCGTGTAGAGGCGAAGGGCATGCCACCTGCATTAGGTACATGTTTTCGGGATGAAAGTAAACCATGCAACATACAATATAACCAATTCCTGTGATTGAGTAACAAACATCAATCCATCGAAACTTTCGCATGTATAATATTAGTAGGATATCATCTACGGAAATGTAAACATAATATTTGATACGCAAACACAAGACGCGTAAAGACACGAGTTAATAAAAACAATACATAATACGTGGTCGCAAAACCAAAGTAACGCATATCATCTGTTTTTACTCGAGTGCTCGGAGATGTTATCTCAGCTATGTTTCAACTTGATACATTGTATTCATGTATAAAGCCTGACGCATCGCACAGATGTATGAGATAACTTAAGATATTATGACGTGTGAATAAAAATTATAAGTAGACGAGATTATGAAGATAAACGCATTGTTTTTAGTGGACTGTGAAATGTTTGTTTATACATAATTAAAATAATTTATAATATAATTATGATAACTAGTTTATTTGTAACTGTGCGTGGATTTTTATAGAGATAGCAACAAGTTTTGGATTAACAAAGAGGAATCCTTCTCCACGATGTCTGTTACTAAAATTATTATAATATAATGCGTAAATATTTGTATGCATTGAATGGAATTGAAAATGTCAATCAATTATGCTTTTGTTTCGTTGGGAACGACCTTGATTGGATTGACTTATTTGTCTGATTCAAGTCTCAAAAGAACAGTCTCGTACTAAGTGATTGTATAATTCGAATTTTATTTTAAAAGACGATTCAAATTAATTTCCTTGTATTGTAACATTTTAAAATATTTATTAGTGTATAATAGTAATATAAAATGTATGTGTATTGAGTAGTATTAGTGTGTAAATGTTTTTATGTAAGTAAGGCTGCACCGCTGACTCAGATTACGTTTTTAAAAATCTCTCTCAGGTGGGGTTGCTTGGATGAGATGGCTAATTATCCATAAGTCCGCCCGCTGTATAACATATCAAATATATAAATATATATATATATTTTGGTCCTAAGATTTATGTATATTATGTTTGTGGTATACAATAAAGTATATTAACATTAAATTATTCTATATTTCTATATTGGTATAGAAATGATTGATATAAGTGTGATGTTAATTTGCAACTTGTTGATGACCATAGCTGCTGTGTTTATACTGCACGTCACGGCTCTCCCCTGTATATTAATCACATGACCTGGCCTCACCCCAGGACAAAGATGTAGCAAAAGACACGACACATATCCACTTAATTAAAAACCATTCTCAGTGTCAATGCACCGTAACCACGTGATCTAATATGTCATATTACAAATGCTTGTAATTACACTGGCTCACTCATACTTCATGCCTAACAGTATTTATATGCCACAGTATTTATATTTTGCTGTAGAATTACTCATTAGCGGTAACTCGTTCTAAAATAATCATGTTAAGTAAAGCAAGACTCCTTCGCTTGTACAAAATTTTGTATGAATGTGAATAAAAGTCTCAAAAAGATTTTTGGAGATATCAACTCACTGGTGGTACTTGGTGGTAAGGCTTAGTGCAAGCCTGTATGTTTCGGTACCACTCACACATCACATAATGTACGGCTAAACAGTAATACTTAATATAGTTTTTTTCGGTTTGAAAGGTGAGTGAGCTAAGTATTTAACTACACCAGGTCAAGCTAAGCATTTAACTACAGACACAAGGGATATAAAATCCCAGATGCCACGTTTGGCGGTGCATTGGCGATGTAAGAAATGATTAGTATTTTTTACAGTGTCAGTGTCAATAGATGGTAGTAACCACCTACCATCAGGTGATCCATTTGCACTTCCCAATGTAGGTAACCAAAGTTTAAATCCCAATGTAGTTTATGTGAGTATTTTTGGTACGTAATTTTAAATTATTTGCGAATAACAACTCTCCATTTTTGTTGTATAATCATACAATGTATTGAATAAATTCTATTTTGAGGTAAATATAATGACACAAGTTCACTTAAGAAATTATATTTACTGTCATATCTGTACCGCGTTATTCTTTGACCACATTACCACTGCACCCTAAGGTGAGAGACGTGATGGCTTATTAGGGGAACTTAGAACTTTAGGGTTGTGTTTACCTATATGAGGGAACACGGGATATGTTTACCTCTACCAGCGCCTACAAAACTTATATTTTTATCTCTGTCACTATAACATTGTTGAAAAGAGACAAAAGTTGAAATAAATTCCCGGCTAAACGTCGACAGCATATGCCTTTAAGGGAGACACGAGATGAACAGAAATGCCTCAGGCTCAGGGGAAATATACGGTGGATTCTTTATAGGGTGAGACGTCAATCGGGATTAAAATTCAAAAGGCTAATAGTAGCCCGTTTCGATTTGTCTAATGTCATATTATATAGCTATTTCGATTAGGGTAAGCTAGTCTAAAGTTTAATCACGTGTAATTTTTGTTTTCGAGGCGATGACTAAGTGATTAATTTTTATTGATGTTTAAATTTGTTTTTTTTTTCTAAACATTTGTCGCACAATAAATAAATATAACGTTTTTGGAATATTTGATGATTGCTTTATTAAAGTTAACGGAAAATGTATTTAGTATAATTATTATTATTAGCAGTAAAGTCCTTAGATGAAACACTATAAGACAATAGAAATTACTTTGAGTGACTTGAAGATACTTTGATATATTGTACATTTCTAATTAATACGTCTAAATAATTTTGAGCCAGGTTACAATTGTTTCGGGGCGTCACGGTAGCATGCGCAAGCTATCCAGCTATGTCCCCTTGAAGAGACGGAGTGGCTACCGCTGGCTTTTTAGTGGGTATTCCGGTGAGCTGTGGCGCACCGAGCGTTCTCAGCACTGGCGAGTTCCACATAACTACCCGCGCTTTATGGCGGGGAGACGCACTTTTCTAGCGAAAAAAAAAGGTTACAATTATATATATTATTAACTTTTAAACTCGAATAAAACGAATAAAAACACTGTGTCAATTAAAGAATATAGCATTATCGTGAGATAATTTATAAGAACTTCAGTAATTAATTTACTTCTACAAATAATACATTAAAATAAAGTAAAAAACAATATGAATATTTATAAATGAACAAAAATTTAATTTAATAATTAATTTCCGTTCACATAGAACCATAAGAACAGTACCTACAAACGACGAATTAATATGAAATAACCGACAACATCCACTTAAAGCGATACGCCTCATCAAGATCAAGATATGGACCATTAGACAGAGTATTAATAACATTTCATTAATAAATCAACGTATCAATAGTTTGATAGTAAAGAGCTAATGCAATAAAACGAACCATAACGATGATTTTTAGTGATACGCTGATGTAGTTCAATGGTTACAACGTGTCAATCTTAACCGAAGATCGTGGATTCAAACCCGGACACGTATCACTGAATTATCATGTACTTAATTTAAGATTCTTGTGCTTAAAGACTTTGTAAGGAGACCTTCATATGACGGATGAAAATCTGCCATATGAACGTACATCAAACTGCTATTGAATATTCATGAAATAAACACTAAGCCTCCATAGACTTAGCCTAGAGTAAAGGAGGCCCAAAGAAAAATAGAGAAAATATTATAATAATAGAGAAAAAAAAATGAATAAATCATTGCTCGTCTTATAACAGATAAATAATTATAATATGTAACTTAATATGTTTATAGGGATGTTTGGGAGGATTTCATTAATAATTACTGCATGCAACATTTGGCAAATTGATAAAAGATAAGAAAAAAAAATTACATACTTACTAAACCTACATCACGCGTTACCACTTGTTATCACAAGGGGGCCCCAGTTTAGTGAAGTGCAGTGTTTTTTAAAGCTTGCATTTAATTTATTTTTATATTAGCAACAAAAAAAATATGGCCGATTTTTTAAGTGACTTTAAGTGACGAAAAAGAAGAATGTTGTCAATTTGACTGTTTTTTATTGTTATTTCACAATTTCATTATTTATGAACTGATTCGGATATTTCTTGTTTTGTATTCGAAAATGGAACCAAACTGGAAGTATACTCTACTTCCCATTTAGTAACATTTAAAATTGAATAGAAAAAAAAACAAAATCGACTTTTTGTTCCAATTTTAAATTATTTTAAAATATAAAATAAAAAAATCATCTTAGTCAATTGTCAGACAAAATTATGCCTAATCCTTTAATGTATTATAACATGTCAAGTAAAAAAAACTATTACATCATTGAAAAATGATTAAGTTCTGACTCACATTATATAGTCTTAAGACGCGATATAATATAAAGAAGAATTCACATTTAAAGCTGTATTACAATTTGTTTAAAATCAATTAGCAAAGTTTGAATCTTAATTGCCATAAAAATCAATGACACGATCCGGTTGTGTTTTTTGTAAGTGTGAATAAATGATTAGGAAATTTAATTTGCAATTCAAAATATTTGTATTTTAAAACACGATTTGCATACAAAATTGATATGGCGAGGTTTGCACTAACAAAATCACCTAAGGATCCAATTATAAATAATTGTACGTCGTTAGGGGCTGTTTCTTTAAATCCTATGACTTGTGAAAAAAACTCTATGAATGGCTTGTTAGCGTTTTCCAGTTGGCCCCTTGGGTATAGGCGTAAGCTATATAATTTAAGGACATGCCATGGAACGAAGCGGAGCGAATTACAAAGGCTTCTTTTATTACGAAATATTTCTTACTAACACAAGTATACATATTCGAAATATGTTATACTATATAGCTACATATTTGTTGATTATGATACAGGCTGGAAATATTCCATTTTTAGAATTAAAACTGAATTTAAAAAGTTTTATTTCAGAAACAAATAAACTAATGTATATCATGATAAGTACGTACTTACGTAAGGATTGATAAATTTTCTAATTACAATGTAAACGTCAATGTATGTTAGGTACCATTAGCTATAAAAGTCACTGTCTGGTGACCCATTTGCCAGTTCGTAACCATATCCTAATTTAAAAAAAAAAGTGTTTTAATTTACAGCTTTGCGTTTAACTTGTAAAGACAAGTCATTGTTAAAGGCTCATGATAAGATGTATTATACAGTACAAGGATACACTACATTAAATACTGATGTTTGTTCGTATTACATTTTAAAAAAAAATCATGGATATAAAATTTTAAATTCGTGCAAAGTCAGAACGTCAAACTACTTTTTTATAACACTTTAATATTGATTTCTCCTTTATAATACATGTATATATTTATAAATATTTCATAATGAATACATGCACGGATCGATCAATATAGTGACGCGTCTCGATCACATCACTAGTTTGAATGGAAAGAGTTCAGAACAAACGGCTGTTTGTACATTCCGACTCATAGGTTGTCAACATTATATTCCAGGCTCCGTTTTAATCCAAACCTCGAGATCTTCGGCAGAATTGAGAAAGTATAATTATCATACTCGTACAACCATATAAAATATATTTTTTTAAATATTTATAAGTAGAAACGGTATCTTATCTATTGAAACCTCGGACTGTAATTTTAGTAAAGTCAAGGAACCTTTTTATTTATGAACAGGGCGAATGTTGCAATTCCCTTACGTTAAAAAGTTTTGTTGAACGCTGCTATATTTACGTTATTCTGATTTTAAGTCATTCAAATATTGGAAATGGTAAATATAAATATATATATACACATACAACGACATTAACAGCCTGTAAATTTCCCACTGCTGGGCTAAGGCTTCCTGTTCCTTTGAGGTGAATGTTTGGAGCATATTCCAACACGCTGCTCCAATTCAGGTTGGTGGATACACATGTGGCAGAATTTAGATGAAATTAGACACATGCAGGTTTCCTCACTATGTTTTCCTTCATCGCCGAGCACAAGATCAATTATAAGCACAAATCAAGCACATGAAAATTCAGTGGTGCTTGCCTGGGTTTGAACCCACAATCATCGGTTAAGAGTCAAGCGTTCTAACCACTGGGCATCTTATCCGACGATTGCGGGTTCAAATCCTGGCAAGCACCACTGAATTTCCAATTACACTGTAGCGTGTATAATTCATCTCGTGATCGACAATGAAGGAAAATATCGTGGCGGAATCATAATAAATCTAATTTCAATGAAATAGTACCACATGTATATACACCAGCATCGGGGAAGCGGTGTGGAATCAGCTCCTAACCTTCTCCTCAAAGATAGACTTTTACTTTACCATTTAAATATACTTATTATTAATAATAATAGTTTTTCAACTATATTAATATGACATTATGCGAGTAAAATAATCGATTATAACAAAGCAGGTGTCGTTGACAACACGATGGCAAATCGGTGTCTCGCCGTTGAGATAATTGACCCCTTAATTAGGGTTCCTTATGTCTGATTTTCATATTTTTTGTTTTATTGAAAATAAAAATTATTTACTGTATTTAACTATTACTATTTCTTTATCATATATTTTTGAACTAAATGTTTATTGTCCAAAAATATACTCTACTATGTCATGTGGTTCCAATGTAAAGTAATATTATCGAAACTCCCCGTGTTTTGTGACAAGAGATGACTTAGGAGAAGTCGACGTACCTTTAAATATTAAGCTTTACCAATCCAATTTACTAGAAAAAGCATTCCCATTGAGTAGCACCAGGTAGGTGGTCACTGACAATAAAAGTCTGATAAATTTTACAATCGGCTTACAAACAAACGACACAGTAAACTGCGATAATGGCAGTCAATTCATGAAATATACTCAATAAGGTACATTTGAGGCAAAAAAGCGGGTTAAAACACCGCTCTGCTATCATTATGCGAATCTAAATCGATCAATATCGACGGAACCCTTTGTCACCGTAGCCAAATTGTTTACGTTTTTTTGCCTCCATCCGAGCCACCTGCCGCACCATTAGTGCCGGAACCGAATTCACTACCATCGTCACAAGTATAATTTTATTTTGATTACACCGCCTAACGTTTGTTTTACGGTTATTTTGTTAACGCAATAGCTGGTTACAGTTTTGCTTGAAATATATGTTTTTATTGTATTACCCGTCCCAAATGAAACCGTCCTAAATGAAATAAGAATTTTATTTACTTAAATCACCGAAACACGTCCTAACGTTTAAGAGAAGTTCCATTACAAACACATGTAAAGAAATATAGTAATAAAAAAATATTGTTAGGAAAAATGTTTAATGAAATATCGAGGATGTGTTCTTAGAATATATTAAAATTGATGTACCTGTATTTTTTTCAGATGAATAGACTTTAACACATACAGATTAGTATAAGAATACATAATATGTGTCCACGATGCAGGTTTTTATCCTATCAAATTTGTTATGACTCGCCACAAGATGGCGCTGCCGCACATTAAGTTCCATACCAGCATTTCCCAAAGTATGGGTCGTGACCCACTGGGGGGTAGTTAGCGATTATTGGGTGTGTCTATGATCCTTGTCTTGCCTTCGCTGTTTGATAAAGTTAAGTACCTCACACCTATGTGGGGTGGAATTATCGGCTAATTAATTGAACGTATTTAACACATTGCGATTACAAACATTTGGAAAGAAATGAATCCTTCTCATTCTCATAGTTATGCCTTGGTTATTAAAATAGGTGAAGGTAAGGTGAGATTCGATTTCGATTTTTTTGTTAGGTGGGTCGCGGTCCAGTCACCTTTGCTAAGCACTGTTCTGTACCATTCGACCGATTGCCATGACAATTGATATAAACGGGCTCGTCGTGTGTATTATATTTGTTATAATATACTAGATATTATAACAAACATCGCTAGTACATTACTTATTAATATAATATTATTATTAATATAACACCTCATTGCCCCCACTGGTAGCCGGTTCGTTTTTTGCCCAGAGGATTGAAATGCGATTCAACGGGGAAATGCTGCTAGCATTCTTGCAAACATTCCACGCGGTCAAGATTTATAAAATAATTATTTTTAATTCATATTTTTATATATTTAAGGACTTCATGTTAGTATTATGTAAATAAAACTTTGTATGCTTATTCATTATTTTTATATAATAATCATTTGATTATATTTATTAATTGTCCTTTACTGCGTAACCAATTTTTTCAATTGAATTCTGTCAATGTCAATTTACAAGATTTAGTAATATTCTGATTTTCCACTCCGATGAAAGTAATTTTGTTTTAGAAGTCGGTACAAAAATAGACTGAGGGCTGAGCTTATAATCTGCGAATTTTACATCGCTATTCGGTCCGAATAACCAGATTGACCTACAAGGGCTTAATATTTTACTTCATCGAAATTATAACATTCGAATATTTTTCCTTAAAAAATCTTCTAATAGAAAACAAATCAATAAAGTAAATGTATCCTGTAAATTAATAATACATCTTGGAAATAGATTATGTTAAGATGTTGCAAGAAACTCATTACTTAGACTTGTACTTATTTTTCTAAATCTTTTAAAGATATATTTTATAATGCGATGTGGTTTTCAATCTTTGGACATTAAAGCTAAAATTTATTTCTTTCTAACAATGTGATATTATGTAGTATTACTTTATGTGATATGGGTAACAAGGTAAACGGGTATTTCAACAGCTATTTCATATAAAAAAAAAATATATATATTTCATTCAAAACGAATACGTTAAAATCCAGTATGAATTCCTCGATTCCCTTTATATTTAAAAAAATCCTCTCTATTTCTAAATGATCACTTAGATACTCTCGTGAATTCAATTACTTTGAAAGAAACTAAAAGTTCCATTGAGTACAAGCATATTCAATTAGCATAGTAATACTATCTTAGATATCTCAATGAAAGTACGGCTTGTTAAAAGGTGAAGATTCTCTTTTTGAATATACCAATATTAAAGCAATTGAAAATATCTATAGAATAAAATCATGTACATTCGAATAATTAAAATATTGTACATAGCATTGATTTGCTTATAATCTGCGACATTAAATAAATACATTTTTCATAGAATATTATTATTGTATAATAGGTTTTATGTTTCTATTTAATACTCAGCTGTAGTTAGTGTAGTTGTTATCCGATTTGATGGGTGACTGAGGCAGTGTAACCTCAGGTAAAGGGTACATAACATCTTAGTTTCCAAGATTGGCGGTGCATTGGCGACGTAAATAACTTTTTTTTTTCAGGGAAATTGTGATCACTTAACATCAAGTGGCTCATTTTCCTGTCTGCCTATCTATACAATAAAAATACTAATTAATTAAAGTAAATATAACAACTACTATCGGCTTAGAAAAGGAAATACTCAGATCTAGCAAAATAAAATCAAGGTTGCTGAGACATTGGTGAAGGGGTGGTTAATATTTCTTACAGCGCCAATGTTCACGGGCGGAGATAATTATTATATAAAAAACAACATTTCTAAGCCTTGAATAGAACTTTGGCTAGAACCAAATCAATCTCGATAAAACACGTAACGTTTGAAAGCAAATATTAATAACTACTTTACTAATCAGGGATCAAATTCATTGTCGATTTAGTAACTTAATACAGTAGCTAAAGCGTCGTAATTACACTTAACAATTAACATTGAACTATAATTAGGCATCAAAATGTTTCGCCTCATTGTGTTCAAATTAGTTTCACTTCAAATACTTTCTAGATGCATTAGAAACGTCATAGAGCTAAAAATCGTATCGTAATATTAAAAGAAAATATAATTTAAGTAACGTATTTTTATTGTAATTATAATCAATAGACCAATTCTAGTAAGAAACTGTGACGTCATCAAAATCGAATCAAAACGTAATCATTGCCGTCTGTAAAGAAGTAAATTGATCTGATGTATATTGATTCAATTGAGGCTTAAACCTGGGGAATTACTCAAAGTTAGATCGAAATAGAATCGAGAACGTATGATATTTGTTATAAATTTGTAAAATCGGCCTTCAGTTCTCCTTAACACGAGGAAGAATTTTACCATCACTAAAAACAAACAAAATGAAACATTAGATAGTAACGTTTACCTACGCTACTGTGTTATTTTTCTAGCCACATCCTACAACCTAGAGCCGAGATGGCCCAGTGGTTAGAACGCGTGCATCGTAACCGATGATTTCGGGTTCAAACCCAGGCAGGCACCACTGAATTTTCATGTGCTTAATTTGTGTTTATAATTCATCTCGTTCTCAGTGGTGAAGGAAAACATCGTGAGGAAACCTGCATGTGTCTAATTTCAACGAAATTATGCCACATGTGTATTCCACCAACCCGCATTGGAGCAGCGTGGTGGAAAATGCTCGAAACCTTCTCCTCAAAGGGAGAGGAGGCCTTTACCCAACAGTGGCAATTTTATAGGCTGCTAATGTATCTAATGTAATGTAATCCTACAACCATAGCAGAACTGTCACGTATAAATTTAACACATCAGAGTCATAACTTCTTCATTACACAGTACCGTTCAATGTTATCATAACTTTGAATGAAGTTCAAGAAAAATAATTCTTCTATAATAACGAAATAGATAAAACCATATCGAAGTTATAAACTATCGACTTAGTAATGTTTACGACGTACCATAACCATCGTTTGTAGTTTTAAGATCAGCATCTCTTCACAAATTGTGTTTTATTAGGACATGAAACATTTATGATCTTTACGAGATGATATAAGGATGTGAGAATACAATGTACCGTCTACACTTCGTTTTCATCGTATTTTATTTTTCGATTCAAAAGCTTATAAGGGATTTAATATATCAGATCCGACGTCGTATTTTAAGTTTTTTGGGTAATAATGTACTGAGGTAGTGGTTACCAAAATTATTTCGCATGCAATTTAAAAATCAAAATCAATATATACTTTTTTCAAGTAGGCTTTTACAAGCACCTTTGAATCGTCATTTAACAAACTATATTAAGTGAAGCTACCACCGGCAATGCAGATTCTAACGAGAAGGATCGTTTAGAAGGCTCTTACTAAACTTTCTGATGAGTGCATTTCAAGTGTCAATTTAAAATATAAAAACTCCTTTATAATACACACGTTCAAAATTGGTATTACATACATAAGAATTTTAATGTTAGTAATCTTTAATAATGTCATCCCTTACCGATTTGGAACACGGCAACCAATCTCAAGATGACTAGTCAACTACAAATATTACCTATAGTGACCAAGTGTGGCTTCAAACACAGGCGCTCTCTATTCCCTCAATAGTAATGGAACTGCAGATCTGACATGACCGTAAAAAGTTCAAGCGCAAGTCCAGCTACTTTTACTTTTTGCAACTTCAAGATTCCGAGCCGCAACTGATAATTTTTTGACCGAAAACCCCAATAACTTTTTATCGGCCTCACCGCACCTCTCCTAGGTTTTGAACCAGGACTCTGCAATAATCGGAATATGCATGTTTATATCTAGCCACTGGACTAACGAGGCAGTCGAAATTGAAAAAATAGTTTGCATTTATTAGTTCAATCCTTCAAGAAGTTGTATCCTAATTACATCTCACCTGTTCGCGCATGACGCATGTTCGCATCACGCATGTTCATGATCCACACGACCGTGGGCTGTAGCAGGAACATCATATGACGCGTGGGAATCTCGCTACGCTGCTACTGTATGTGAATAGTTCCCGGCTGTGTGAAAATAGAGCCATTCTGTTGCAGCCTGTGAATATCGTCAGAGGTTATTAAAGAAAGTTTTCTTATTAAGCGCACTTAATATGCCTTAGCATACCAATTCACCAACTAAAGCAGTAGTTCCTTAAGAGTTGTGTGACTTGTCGCGTAAAAGTTAGGCACATGTTTTTCCTAGAGTGTTTTGAATGCACTCACTATGATAGAAACGCCATGTAAACCAACGAAATAGTAGGTATATTGTACGATATAAAATCAAAATAAAATTAAAAAAACATACGTGGCCTTGAGTCTCTTACGCTTTCGATTATTAAAGAAGTCATATCGATTTTTTTTATTCAACATGCCATATAATAAGAATAAAAAACCAATTGAAATAGAAATACGAACTTTTTATCAAGAGCATTAATATTGCGGAACCCATCTTTGCGGCCGGTCCGCTAAATTATACACTCGAGGTCCATAGTACCCCATTATGTACGAAATGCTCTCTAATGCATCTCATTCTCTATTTGTCAAATTATAGACCACTGGTCGTTCTAATCTTGGAATGAGATAATGGCGTCAAGTGTCGTGAGCAGCTACGCTTATTAGTGACGGATCTGGCTTTTGATGCAAAATTTATATTAAATAAAATATTTTGAGGTTAACTTTATGTTACTCGGTAATTTGTCTTTGTAGATAAAAATGGAACAAAACCTTGAAGTACAAGAAAGTTTAAAAATTTATTAATACAATAAAACTAGGAAGTATAGATTAGTATTATTATTTTTCTTTAGACTAACACTGACAAATCTAATTTAAGGAATTATAAAAGTACAAACCAACAATTTTGGTCAAAAAATATATATTTTTAATAGTTCTGTACTTGTCTAGTTATTAATATCACGAAATATGTATAATTTTATTATCATTTTAACTCAATAATCGCCATTAGTATTATTTTCGTAGAAAACATATTTCACAACAGCTCCATTATTAAAACTCAGTTGTATGCTAAGTGCACGATTGTATTTGCTTGAACTTGGAGTTAAATTTTCAAATCATATTTCGATCTAATAGTTTTAAACCATCCTACCAATTGTCAAGGAAACTTTAATAATATAAATTGTAAATATAGATAACAAAAATGATAGATAGTTACTTATAATTAAAATATAAGTATATCTATTTATAACAGATAAAAAATACAACAATAGAAATGTCCCACAAAGACGTGCCTTATGTGTCGCTGACCCGTTCTTTAAATTATAGTCATCTTTGCTAATGTAAAGGCGCAATCGGAACGTTGTATACCGTATTAATAATAGACTGTACTGTCCATGGTCAACGTTCTTAATGTGACCACTCAGAGAGGGGCAATTATAAATGTACAATGGGCCCGATATTCATATTATCGTAAATAATAATTATGTTAGACATATTTTGCTTGATACGTCACATATTGTATTGTTCTTAGTAACTGTATATAATATTAAATTAGTATACGTACATACATATTTACAATACAAATTTATACAAATATTATAAATGTGTGTGTGAATGTAACTCTGTATGCATCTATCTCTCCCACGGCCAAAACACTGAACCGATATGATAAAATTTAGTATGAAGCAAGCTTGAAGCCCAAGGAAGGATATAAGATACTTTTTATGACCTAACCCTTAGAACGCAAGTGAAACCGCGAGCGATAATTAAATAAATAAATAAATATAAATAAATATAGGAACAACATCACATACATTACTCTGATCCCAATGTAAGTAGCTAAAGCACTTGTGTTATAGAAAATCAGAAGTAACGACGGTACCACAAACACCCAGACCCGAGACAACATGGAAAACTAATGAACTTTTTCTACATCGATTCGGCCGGGAATCGAACCCGGGTTTTCGGAGTGGCGTGCCCATGAAAACCGGTGTACACACTACTCGACCACGGAGGTCGTCATTAGTTTAATTATGTATCTGTCTATTGAAAACTATAAAGGAAGTGCTTTGACTGAGTTTCAACGCATAGCCTGAACTTTAAGACAAAGTCTTCCGTTCCTGTCTTTAACTTCATCCAATTGATCTGTTTAGTTTCACTCTTTTAAGTATAATAAGGCAAATTAATTTAATATGTTCTTTTTACGTTTTATATGTTCGTAATGAGTTGTAATCTTATTTGTATAGTAGTATAGGAAAGTAAGTACTGTGCTAATAACAGTATTTGTCCGTATATTAAGTTAAATGTAGATACATTTCATTAAGGTTCAGGTCAGATGCAAGCTGGGTGTATATATGGTAAGTACTCTTTCGAGTGAGTGATGGCCGTGGCGAACAGCTGATATGACGGTAATGACATATAGATTGATTCTAAGACTCAGAGTAGTAGAGGAAACCATACGCTTATTAATAGCTTCGTCTTGTCTGGTAATGTGTGGTGAGGATTTAATCTTATTTCGTTAAAGGGTGGAGACGATAAAAGTTGAGGAAGGCCTCTTGCTGCCTTATGCACCGACAACCTCTCGAGCAGCGAGATTCCTTACTGTGTAGTAAGTGATGAATTCTCGGTGCTGTACTGTCGAAAAGGCCGAGTTTGATATGATTTTAACCTCTTCTATTCACAAGGAACAATCTTGAGATCAGGTTCAAGATAAGACCTGACATTCCCATTACGAGTGCACTATATGCGACTGGAGCACCATTTTGCTTAGAACTGTATTTCTTAACAGAAAAATACAGATATATTTCTTTATTGTTTTTACAACAGTTTTCTACCCGACAGTACATCGGCCATTAGCATACAAACTACAACAGATATACGATTAATTGTTGCGATAAAACAGCGGTGAAAGAAGTAGGGAATGCTCTAATTACATGTTGCTGATGTGTGAAAGACTACGCGAATAGCCTTTTGGATTAAAAGTGCAACCTCATTCTGTGGGTATGTTATCAAGTTAAACATTTTATCATCATGAATATACAATGCAGTGTACGACTTTTATAGAAACAACGAATTGCTTTCAACGTGGCGTTAGACATTCGGCTTAGGAAGGAATATTATTATTTGATCACATCACTTCTAATACTAATAAAAATACGATATTAAAAAAATGTCTTATACTTTCTTCCAATGGGACATCATTTTATTATTGTGAAATCTAAAGTTTATTAATTATACAGTTAATAAGGCATTTAGATGGTTTTAATTATTTGAATTTAATTTCTCAGTGCAGGCTTGGTTACAATCTTTGGTTAGATGGACTCGAAAACGCTTAAGAAATATAATTGTAAACAATTATTACACATATAAAAAAAAACAATTATGTGTTTTGGTATATGTATTTAGGCTAATATCTCATTTCACACTGCATTGTAACCGACTAAATTTAAAGTAAAACATATAAACAAAATAAAAGTAACATTTTGTATTATAGTATAAATTATATCGTATCGGTATGTAAGTAAATAAATTAAATCCGAAGTTAACAGTTCATCAAATGATGAATCGAATATTGGTCTCTTAACTCAAGGGACACAGAAAATATTCAAACGTAATGCTAATTAATTTATTTGACACAACCCGAAAAGTGTTTAATAAAAATTAATTGATTATATTAAAAAGCAATTATCTCATTATCATTTAAAAGATCTTTTCGGTTCAATTATTGCCTGATAATTTTAAAAATAAATTGAAAAAACATCTCGAACTGTTCATTAAAAGAACAAATCAGATCGCTTTGACTGTTTAAAGTGCTTAATATGTTAAAACCGTATGAAAAACAACCGTATCGGAATTGGTGTCAATTAAGGGGAAGTAAGGGCGTGGCGTTTGAGCTTGTCTTGAGAACTGAAATATCTTATGCAGATTTTGCGATTCAGATTATATAAAGATACATTTGTAATGGTGAGACAGTTAATGTTGTAGGATATTAATTTTTTTTTTACAAAATAATTTATCTACACTGAGGACTTAAATATAGCTAACTGATAATACACATGTAAACTTATTAATATTTTATATTGTACATACATTAGAGTTTTATAATATAAACCGACAAAATTGAAAAAAATAACATTATTACTCATATTCGAGATTTTTTGTCTATATTAGTGCCACTTGATATAATATATTTATTACTAACTACTGTGTTAAGAAAATAAATAACACAGAAGAATATTACACTGTAAAAAAAAATGTTTGCTTTCTAAATACAGTCTGCATACATTATATTTATCATTTGTGTTTTTGATAGCGATAAAAAACTTGTTGCAAAATATATCTCACGATACATCGTGGAGCACCGACCCATGCCTCAAGATGCAGATTTCGATATCCTGATACCGTTAAAGGATTATCTTGAGTGATGCGGAACTCAATTAACTGGTGATACGATTAACGTATAGCAGCACCAATCACGCTCGATCCCTATATGCTAGCGACGTGACCGTTATGAGATTGATTCAAGTTTAAAAAAGGAATTTAATGCATAAATAACTGAGTTCCATTTTTAATTGGAATTCGATTTATGCATTCATTTTCAGTAAATTCTTGCTAAGTGGCCTATTTTAAGAATCATGATAATTAAACGGTACACGGATCGCATAGTGATGCGAAAGTTGTAGCTTCGATGACGATTTTTTTGTCTATTATTTTTAAGGAAAGCACGTAATGGAACAAAAACCAAGCCGCATTGGAGTAGTGTCATGGAAAACGTTCAATAATAAGAAAAAATATTAAGTGGAATATTAAAAATTTTTTTAATCACATGTTTATAAATAAATGTTTTATTCGTGCATGATTCTTATTTATAAAATAATGTACTTTATCAATATAAAATATATCTGTTAAATGTCTTAATATGCAATATATAAAGGGATGATATCGAGTCGTAAGTAAAGGGTATAAATTCGAAGCTTTGTTGCGGATCAGCCATGACAAAGTGCTGTTGGGTATAAAGTTTCCTCGTATGATGGAGATATAGAAGTTATCTTGCAAGTTAATGTTACCAAATTACGTTAAGTCGTTGGTCCTTGTTGGAGCAAGATGGCAGTCGTTAGGGTACTTAGAGACCCTTATGGACTGAAAATTTGTTGAATATATATGCACGTATTAAATACTTAATAGATTATTAGGTAAATTAATTATTATTATTATATAAATAAGATTAGAACTATGTAGTGCGTTGCAGTCCATATTTGCGGGTTCGAAACCCAGGCAAGCACTAAATAATCTTGTGTACGGCGTTGAAGAAAAAATTGTAAAAAAATCCTGCATTTTTCTAATTTCAACGAAAATCACATGTATGTATGTATGTGTGTGCTTGAATGCCAAACTTCTTTTCAAAGGTAGAGGAGGCCTTGTCCCAGCAGTCACATTGAGCTGCAGCAGATACATTACAGGCTCTCATTTTTTCACTTTACGCTTACTAATAATACTTTTTGTGATTTATAAAACATAAGTCACATCCACTTCATCTACAACTTTACATTATAAAAATAAAACTTCAACTAAAATATCTTTCTATTAGTTTAAACTAATTATAACAAACGAATTTCAACAGTAATAGTAATACATTTCTAAAATTATTCAATCGTGAATGCATAGAATAATTTATTTTAAGTAGAAACGAAGGATGGCATTACACGACAAGGAATTAAAGGTCATGGTAAGAATATTTAAACAGCATAAGCTCACATTTTTCACTTTCTTCGATGCAAGGTCACTGTGGTGGAGATGAGATTAACTCAAAACCTTAAACATTGTAAGAAGACGTTGTATGGGCTTAGTAACAAGGGTGATTTCATTTGTCACGTCACAAGAAAGTATGGTGGCTTCAAATAGGAATCGGGCGCGATGACCTTGTGGATAGACTACTTTGAACTTAACCGACGGTCAAGGATACACATCGTTGTAGGTACTGTAATTTAAATATCTGTTTCTTGCGTTTACGAATTTAAAGATTGCTAGTTTTCACTTGGTGCTAAGGTTTTTAAGCAAGCACGTCTGGGTAGGTACATCTACCTTCAATTAAGAATTAATACAGTTTTGTTTTCCAGATTGAAGGGTGAGTGAATCAGTGTAAAATCAGTACATAAAATCTTAGCTCACAGGGCAGGTGGTGCATTGGTATGATGTAAGGAATGATTAATATTTATTACAGCCTTAATGTCTGTAACCGACGGTGACCGCTAACCATCAGGTGGCAAATATTCCCGTCCGCCTACATCTATCTACTATCTATGTGACGTCTACGTATGTATCTATATATTTATACTGATGTATTAGGATGAATACTAAGCCATTATTCATTTAACTTATAACAGAACATGCAGCGCGATTCAGAAAACGAGAACAAGAAACTTCACTTCGCAGTTTCATTCGCTTTAAATATAAACTATTGACATGACAAGCGAATATTTCATATTCTTATAACATCCATACTATGTACAATGAATATAAAATTTGACGGCTTTTTAAAAGGCAAATCGTTTAAATAAATTTCAACTACCGTAATATATTTGTGACTCTAGGTATACGCGACACTATTTCACGAAGCAAACGCGTCCGACATTAATGAGAATTGGGAAAAGTTATCGCCAGAATTTTGCATGCTATTGGCCTTGCTAATAACCCATATTGTTTCGAATTTTGAATTTATCAGAATACATACTTACTAACGTGTAATATATATATATATTTAATTGCTTCACAATAAATAGATTTCGTTGCAAAGTAAACGGTCATTATCGGATTTATTATTTAAATCATATAGCAATCTTGACACACGATCTGATATAAATATTTTCCTTAATTTGCAAATATGTCATGTTTGAATAGCGATTTCAAAGTAAAAATCAAAGGCATTATTTTATATAAGCCAATAAAATAATTGAACACGGTAAAATTGTCTGTAGATACGCTTGTACAAACAAATAATATCGATTCTATACTTTTGTTTGAAATTTAATTTCCAAAATGCATGTACCCTGTTTTTGGTGCACGCTAATAAATATATTTCAAGACTCGAAACTTTTATGTTAACAACTATTTTGGCTAGATGCCTATCTTTAAAACGAGCCAGCTGAAACTTAACGCCCCTCTATAGAAGTCTTTACATTCTGAATTCCTTGAAAATAAGGCCAGGGGAATGAATTGGCAACAATTCTTGGTAGAATAGCAGACTACAAGGAAATACCACTTTGGTTTTAGTATTTAACTGTTACGTACATTTGTAGAAACGTAGAACTGTTCTGAACTCTGAAGTCTAAGCCGAGAGAGATTCACTTTAAAGAAATAACATGGTTTTTTATTATTATTATAACTGAAGTTGAATTAGAATGTAAGTTTGTGGAAGTAAATATAAAAACTGTTATTAAGAGTTGCGGCAAATTCTAAGTTTATTATAAACATAAATGAACATTATCTTGGTTATCATTATTTGTTCAATAAAAATGTGGTTTACGTTAACGATAAACTGTTAAAATTGACATATCCATACTAATATTATAAATGCGAAAATAACTCTGTCTGTGTGTGTTGTCTGTTGCTGAATCGAATCGAATTTGATGAAATTTGGTTTGAAGCAAGTTTGAGCTACAAGGTAGGACATAGGTTTTTATGCTTAACACCAGATGACCAACTCCTCAAACACTTGCGCAGCTGCAGGCGGCAACTAGTTATTCAATAAAATTATATTCGTATGGAACGAAACTTAATTATATTTGAATAAATCAATACAAAATACACACAGCAACTATGTACAATTGGTAACAAAAAATGCGATAACATAACATTTTCAATATTAAACAGCCGAGACCAAACATAATTCGAATAGTTTCAAAAGTCATGTACTAATCCACAACTGACTGTACAGGTATATTCGCTTACGTTGCAATGTTGAATCAAGCGTTAATGCAACAGTAATATAATTTGACGCATGATTTTATCGGTTCACTGGTAGCCGTTGAAACGTGTGAAAACGTTTTTGAAATTACGTTCTGTAGGAATTGATTCAATTTAATTATAAACTGGTTTAATCTGGTTTGAACTGGTTCGGAATATAAGCATGTTGTATAAAACGTATCACAATTTAGTAACGATTTCAAATACATATGTATTAAAAAAGTACTCATTGTATTTAAAACAATTAGTTTTGTTTGTTTCTTAAGTAAATGAAAATATGACTCTGTTTGACTTTATATTCTAGGTAGATAGATTTAACGAACCGCTCAAATCTAATGGGACCACGAATTTATTTACCAACTACGTGTTAATATCGAATGTGGCCATTTGCAACCACAAATCAATACTTTAGTGTATAACTATGCTTATATAAAAACACCTTCTGATACAGTTTTGTAATGAGATACAAATTGAAATTCGATGCTTAATGTCACCGAACGCTGATGAGTTGGTAAGTGGGTTGTGTGTCAAAATGTTCTGGTTTATTACAGTTAGGTGTGAAAGTTGTACGATGTCAAATGTTTAGAATTTACCGTGACATTTTTTTTTTTTTTTTACTGTTCAGAAGGCGTATGAAAATAAACAACGAAGGAATAAGCGGTAATTCATTATACGTTTCGTTCCTTCGTCAGTTATAGATTGGGTAGGACCACCCATTCATCAGATATTCTACTGAAACACATTCAGTATTGTTGTTCCAGTTTGAATGGCGAGTGAGCCAGTGTACGTACAGGCACAAGGAACATAACATCTCCCCAAGGTGGAGCATTGGTGATGTATGACATGATTAATATTTATTACAGCGACATTGTCTATGGGCGGTTGTGCGGTATTATATCATAAAAAATCCATTTACTAAGGGTTTTTGTCGTCTCGTTTATCTAACTATAACTATCATATACATAAATGTTATTAAAATTGAAAGTTTAAGTAAAAATCGACTGAAAAACATGCATTTATTTTTTATTTAAATTGTCTAAAACTCAGAATTATTTAAAAAACGTTTTTCTATTAATAACATTTGAAACTAAAAATTATAGTTTAAATTGTGACGCCAGTTATAAAATTTGTTAAGTAAATTTAAATACGACTTGACAGTTTGAATAACTGATGCATTTTTGTTCCGTTACATATTCCCGTTTAGCTCTTAATCGGATCATATGACAAATACGGAGCGGCCGATTTATTGAATCAGTTTATCGTGGCAAGTATCGCCTGTCGGTGCTCATCAATGTCCGATGTAAAATGTATAATTTTAATAACATCTTTAATCCGATTTACTGAATGTATTTTTAATATAAGGCAACGCCGCTCCGATAAGACCGTGATTCGACAATTTCAAAGACAAACTTCGTTTTTATCATCATAAGAACCCTAATGGGTAATCTTGTAACAATGAAAACCTCATACTAAGAATGTCATGGTACCATATTAATACATAAAATATTTATTTTCTTCAATAACTCTTTTTTAAGAAACAGGTGCCTGATGGTAAGTGGTCACAACTGCAAATAAACATTAGCAAGTAGTCAACCTTCCTTATCACCAATGCGCTAACAACCTTAGAAACTAAGATGTTATGTCCCTTGTATGTATCCAGTGTAACTACTGGGTAAGTTGCTGTTTGGCAGAAGAAGATCTGATGATTGGGCTCTATCCAGACGGTCTTGGACACAGCCTTACGACCAAATAAAACAAGAGAGCGATGACTCAGTATTTAGAACACGAGAATCACCACTGAATTTGAACTCAGCACATCTCGTCTATATATTTCAAATTTATGTCCTAATCTATATGTATATAGTATTTAATACTTTTCTCTTTAATACCATCACAACTTATTTCCTACTGCTCTATGATTTCAAAACATGCATTTCTCGTAATAGATTACACATATGTTTTATGTGCATAAAATACATATAACAACCCTTTACACATATATTATTGTAATATAAACTTTTAACAATCACGTCTGTTTTCAAATTAAATATACTCAAATATGCAAATATTAGCAAAATAATTTGTCACGGGGATGCAGTTTATTAAAAATATAAATTAATTTAAAACCTATTTGCTAGTTCGAATATTTACAAATGCGCGATGTGTATTGAAATTAAATAATCATGGATATGATATTTTCAACAAATTTGAACTGTATCAATATTTAAAATATTATAGGTGAATTTTAAATGGAGAGAGATTTATTTAATACATATGGTTTGTGGACTAATAGTTATAGTGTTCATAATTCTTATGCGTAAATAATGCTGCAAATTTTTTTTAAATACCTTTGAAAGTATGTCACTTGTATAAGCCCCTTGCTTGACGTAGTCCGAGCTTGGGGTCATTTATGGGTATTACTCTAAGATATGATTAATATCGTAAATAGAAATCTGGAAAATATATTGAGGAAACCAGTATGTTGGATACAATTATTCTACATGTGTTTCCATTGAATCAACTGGTGTTATAGTCTCCAAATCTTCTTCAAAGGAGAGGTCATTGCCCAGCCAGCAGTGGATACTGTAAGAATTCACTACGTAACCCACTTGAAAAATGTTAACAACCGACTTCCGGTGTTACGACATTTTGATCGACGCGTATCGTATACATTTTATAATGATTAAAGTCAACATCGCATACAACTTTCTGAAATTTCACGCTCGTCTTCCATGGACGAGATTTGCCTTACTTCTTACGGTATACCTTTACAGCTGATATTTTACTTTTCTACGTCACTATGAAATATAAAAACTATTACAATTAAATGGTATCTACTTTAACGATTTTTGGAAAGCTTAATCGATTTGATAACGTTATGTATACGGAGATAAAAATACTTGTTATATAAGTTTGTCTGCTAATTAAGTTCTGATTGTATTTGTATGTCACGAAATCACAAATAAGAATACCCGCTACTGGTAGTGTAAATAACCAATGTAAGGAAGAAATAATTTAAAAATAGAAGTCACGCGTTACTGTGATTTGGTATATGAATTTGAAGCCTTAAATGTTTAGTTCCTATGGTGGGCGTCTGCATGGCATTGCATTGGATGGCGTTTGTTTTTATGAACCTTTGCCTTTAAAAAGTAAAATTATATTTAATTAGTGGAGTGTTTTATTTAAAATTATTTTTTGTTATTCGTCTGCTCGATTTTAAGTCAAACACATAAACGTTTCTCCGTATTTTTTTTTTTTAAATCAAAATATTGTTTAACACCGAATCCGATGTGGATTCTAAAAGCCGCAGATCGAATCGATGACATTCGGTTAACTGTTGTGTTATATAAATACTGAGCCACTTATATAATACGTATACAATCATAAAATAACACAAAATATCTTGAAAATCCATATATTACGCCAACACCGTCACTTTCTAACGCAAATAAGGGGTTAAACAAACAGTGCCTAAAATAAACTTGACGCAGTGATAAATTATTAAAACTTATCAAGTCGGAACGACGTCTCGACGTCCCTTCATTACGCAAACGTGGCCTATAAGATATTACCAAAATTACAAGAAATATTTGTGTTAAAATAACAAACTATTTTAGATCGTGTTTTGGTTAGTGAATAAATTTATTAATATGCTTTGAACATTTTGTATTTTCTTTTAAATTTTTATTTTGTTTTTTAAATTTAAATAAAAAGCACATTATTAAAACAGCTGTAATATAAACATATTAACGTACACATCTCTCTTCATTCCTCAGTGTTTCCTAATTTCCAATCAAAATTCGACGTCGGCTCCGTTGAAATATAACTGTTAGAATATTTCAATAATTACCATTACACGCCTGTCTGCCGTAATAACTACTGGTATTAGTTTCTTGTTGTCTGGATTCTTCTGACGAGATTTCACGGTCTACCGATCAAACTCGACTTAATTAAAGAATCCCCTCAGCAGAAAATAATTAGAATCAAAGAAAACTTCTACGTGAACGACCTTTACTGATTAAAACACTAACTTCTGTATAAATTCAATGTTAAATTCAAATAGAAAATTATTATTCGACTTAAAATTGTAAAAGAGTCATAGCCGTTACGGTTTTTATATTAAAGTGACATATATTTTATATTATACTACTGGCACGTAATAAAAATCTAATTAAATAATAGATTTGGAATTTGGAAAAAAAAAATCATAACAAGAAAGAAATTACACGTAAATAAAAGTTTTACCATGTTGCTTCAATATGTACGCATGAGAGAGAATTTCTGTGAAATTTTACGAAGAGGATTCCTCACAATGTTCTTCTTCATCGCCTGAATTAATTATAAACCCAAATTGGGCTCATGAAAACTCAGTGGTACTTGCCCGAATTTGAGCCCGCAAACAGTTGTCAATATTCATGTGTTCTAGCCACTGAGCTATCTCAGTTCTATTATCTATCTATCTATTATTAGTATGTATTCGAAAAAATTGTTTCCTCTTGACCAATGAATCTCTTTGAGAAGATTAAGAGATTACAAATAGGTCACTTGTATAAAGAACACGATAAACTGTGGCCATTCTAGAAGACCCTTGGACAAGGCCATTAATTACTAGACCCTGCAATATATCTAGCCAAAGAACTTAATATCTAAATTAAGGGCCAAGAAAAGGTTTAATTGCCCGAAGTAAGCCGGCGGGTGGCTTGATATGTGAGTTCAATTAACTGCTTCTATATTTTGTTTTGGTTTTTAATTTCTAAAATAATATCATTACATATACATTAGTAGGTAGATAAGTTGAAATTTTCTAATATATTTATATTATTTCTATTTTGAAGGGACTTTTTTATACAAAATATGTCAGTTACAATTTACCTTACCTAATACAATATAATTACAACTTATTACTAGAAATTACAAGAGTATCAATTAGCTATATCTTAAAACTAAAATATATATTGAACGCGTAGATTCAACGTACAGTCAAAACCATATCAATGTTATTTATAACTGGCAAAGAATGAATTTAATTTCAAAATTTAAAATAAGAACACGACACGATACATTAATGAAATTAATAAAAGTGACTGAAGTACGATACTTCGATTTAGTATAGTGTTACCATATAGGTAATATCTTTGCATATATCTATCATTGATGAATAAATAAATAAAAAGTGGGAATCAGTAAGTAATTTAAGAAAGACTAGAACCTTCTATTCCAGATTATACCTGGAATCGAAAGTTCTACTATATCGATCAATTCGCAGTTGATTGGCTCTGGAGAACGAGCTTCAATTTATTTTCTTTCTCAGGGTAGCAGTAGGACATCTTACAGACTGTCACTGCTTCCAAAACTTTCGACACTCGACTTCATCTGCTGATTGTCATGGGAAATTCTAACAAGTTATTCGATTAAATTTTCTTTTAACCCTAGCTGTTTCTGTGTATCCCAATTCAATTATTTCCGTAGTTTGAATTTCGAGTTACATTCCGTTACTAATATTAGATACCGTTGATGGTATCTGGCAGTAATTCCTCAATACTTGACAGGCAATTTTGATCTTTGTTGTCTTTGAGGAAATAATAATTGTAATACATGTGATTATGAAATCACATAGACATAATAATTTTCATTATATAGATATTTATTTATAAATAACCATTGATGAATTATTTTATATATACGAGTGCACTCATACGTTAAAACAAGTAAATAATCTACTAGAACGAAAATGTCAAATGAAATCGATTTTAATTCGTGTTTATTTATTCGCTAAGCCTTTATAAAGTTTTCATAAATAATAAATTCATTTCATTATCTCATAATTGTATAATGGCAAAAAGCTTTAAAATATAATAATTGAAAAATAATCCAAATCCAACAAAAGACAATCATTATATTAATAATACAACGACAATAGTCATTAACCCAATTACGTGTCGATAATGCGATTTCATTAATCGAACATTTAATTAAGATCGAATCTCGTTTGCACGACGATTCGTGCCGCAAATCTGAAGCTCACGATTTGTTTTATCGTCCCGAATGCATCGATGCAGTCATTCACTCGTTTAATGTTTATACGGTAATCCTACACTGGTACCGCTAATACGCTAAGATTGTATATTAAAGTTGAGTTCCGTCAATGCGATTACGAGTTTGGATCGAGGAAATTGACATGTTATGGTTTATTTAAAACAGTAATACGTATATAATACATGAGCAATGTTTGTCGGTAAAGATGACAGCGACATGGTATTAAAAAAAAAAAAATTATGCACTATTGTTATCTGTCCAGGTTCGTAGCTCACATTCTAAGTCCGTAACAGATTTTTAATTATATTGATTTTAAAAATTTTAAGATCTAGGCATGTGATATAAAATAAATTAAACTTGTTACCAATTAAACCTTAAATGTTAATGTTATTATTATTGTGAAATAATATTTTTTCATACATTTTATTTATCCATCGTTACTTTTATACTTATTTCCGAAACGTTCAACGCATTTCTCAATATGACGTACTAATAAAAAATAAAAAAATTAACTTACATTATTTAATTGAAATGCGTATTGGTGGAACTCCAGAAATGCCTGTTCACGTATGAGAATCCTCTGTAAAACGCTGATAGAAAGATTTCGTGACTATAGAATCACAAAACGGGAGTCGAAGTCGGAAATCAAATCCAATTTACTTCATTTGCTCGCCAGTAAAGTTCACATCTAACTCTTGAATTGAACGGATTACTCTGAAATGAAGTTCCTACTGCGAACGTTTCCGTAGACTGAGCGTTGATGCTTTTGTGTGTTAGTACTTACTTTCTTGATGAAAATTTGATTTTACAAATGTACATTATAAATTGTTTACAAAATCAACATAATATAAATATAATTACAATAGAAATTATTTATGTATTACTTTTTTAAAACGTAAATAAACCTCAAACTATTTTAAGAAGTAATTTAATAATTACTTTTTTATACGGATTATATAAAATTATGTATGAAAACTTATTTTTATGAATAAAAATTAATGTTTATTCTCTATGTGTTCTTAAAGTATACCAGATGTATACATGTATTGAGATTACAACATAACATTAGCACCCTACAAATTTCCCACTGCTGGGCTAAGGCCTCCTCTCCCTTTGAGAAATTGTTTACACATGTGGCAGAATTTCGTTGAATTTAGACACATGCTGGTTTTCTCGTGATGTTGTCCTTCACCGTCGAGCACGAGATGAATTATAAACACAAATTAAGCACATGAAAATTCAGTGGTGCTTGCCTGGGTTTGAACCCGAAATCATCGGTTAAGATGCACGCGTTCTAACCACTGGGCCATCTCAGATTGAGATTAAATCTGAAAAATTCATGTTTGTTTCCATTCATTCCCAAAAAGGTTTCCAGTCTAAATAACAAGGGTTTTCATATGTTTTCCTTTAACATAAAAACTCTATATATAACTATAAATAAAGGAATCTTAGTATAGAAACGAATACCTATACAATCTATATTACTGTGAGCATACACAATATTGTAATCAAAAAATTGTGACGCAACTATGAGTATTCATACTTTTCTACAAATACTCCGAAGGACTCTTGTGGTCCAAGACTACAATAGATAGCTCTTCAACCACAAAACTATCTTTTCATAATTAGAACTTTAACATTGAGAGGTTTCATTGTTACAGTAACTTCAGTTAAACGCATAACTTTGAATATAAAATCGACGGACAAGAGATTGTTGATGGTAGTATAAATTTCAATTGTTAATATTTTCATAATAAATATAATGATCAGATACGACGTCATATAAATCAAAACTAACGACACTATGCACGTTTTAACGACTCGATATCAATATTTGATGCTCGTAAAAACACGTTAATAAATAAATATTTTTTTGTCTAATTATCTTTATGAGATTATTAATAGTACCATTTTATCGATAGGCTTTCGTCAAATTTTTGAATATGTTATATTGGATGTAATTATCATATTAAAATTTTTTAATAAATTAAAATTAGTGCCTTTATTAAATTAAAGAAAGATTAAACTTATAATCAAATGAATAAACATTTATTACTTAATTAGTGATTAATTTAATTATATTTATATCTCTAACGGTTTTTTAGAATGCGGCGCCAAATTTTAGATGTTATACAATCTAGTATAATTTAGCGCTAATTGGCATTTTTTTTGTACGTTTATATTGCGTAAATTATTATGGTAAAAGTACTGGTAACCAAAAGATAGTAAATTTAAAAAATATATACAATTCCTTACGCCCATGTTAAATCTAAAGAACTAAGATGTTTTACTAACCATTAAATTGGCACACTAACCCTTGAAACCGGAACACGGCAGATATACTAAGATATATTATAATGGTATGTACAAACGGGCTTGCACAAAGCCCTACTACCAAGTAAACGTACTAAATGTGAGTACACCTGTTTACCTAAAGTTGAAAATGATCAAAAGTAAGGATTAGTAACCAACGCCGTGGTAGTAAGAATGAACCCCAGAAGCTCCTCTGCGAATCACTTTCAGGACGTGGCAGTGTATAAGAGCTCATTGGATCAATATCGTAAATCAAATGTGACCAATTTCTAGCTACATTTTGTTACAATATCGTATGAAAAAACTCCGTAGTATAATTTTGTAACTACGTTTACTATAGATAACTATTATAGTTCATGATTGCTTATTTGTAAAACGTAACAATTTATTTCACAATAAATCTTAGTTTTCATATTTCTTTATTCTACTTTTTTCACCTGTTCTGTTCTTTTCAATATAAATAATAAATCTGCTAACTGTTTATAAAAGCATTGCCTTGCTACAAAGTACACTTTGAATGAGGAAACCAAAAAAATAAATAAAAATTTCCTTCGCAATTCTTTAAAAATAACAGCGTGGAAGCTATGAACTAAACGAGTTTTTGTCGTGAAAAGTTAGGAGCGAATGAAATACCAAGCCGTTTTTGCTGAACGCTAACGCCAGTCCAGAGGGAGATTCAGCTTAACCCCATAATCCACTGATTGTATATATCACATGCTTTTAAAAACTTCGTATAATTCAAATAAAAATAATTTATGATCTCGTTATTTTCTTGAATATTCTTCATACAGCTTTTATTATTTACCAATTAATACGTATACAAGATTATGAACAAATATTTTTGTACGCATAAAAATGAGAACAAATTCAAAGAGTAGTTTACACAATCCAGATATAACCAGATTCAAGTAGGCTGAATCCAATGCATTTGTCTCGCGTAAAATAGCGTGATATATTATTAAGTGGAGCGTGAGTACAAAAGACGCAAAGCAGCGACGGCTATAATGAAAAACTTTATTTGCACAGTTGACAGCATAGAGCGTTCACTACGTATTCTTTGATCGCGACAAATGGAAGGAGGTCCCCGGGGCATGCTCCTATAATGATTGCCTTTAAAAGAAACTTGCAGTGTTCATTATTTAAAAATCTAAGTGTAAGTAGTGTGCGAAATTAGTTTCGTTTAAATCGTCCATGTTGAAAATCTGACCACGACCGAATCAGAAATTACTTTGATGTAATGTCAAATTCTGGACAAATTGACATGGATATCAATGCATTTTTTTAGGAATTCTACCTGTATTATCCTTCACATAGCGAAATGCAAATACTTCCTTGTATTGCTAAGGGTAATCTGCAAATGTGCCTTCATGTCATCCAATCACCTCAAAACTAATTCTACCATCAAAGAGGGATAACTTTGTTCCTTTTTGAATGGTGCGCCAGTGTTATTACTTTGGTGACTCGCAGCAAAATCATTCCAAATAAAATTTGACGCCAGACATCTATTTGGGAAAGTCATTAGATAAAACTAGTCTATGAACTCAGCCGAGCAAATATCTGAAAATAATCCATACGTAAAAAAAAATAGTTTTGAAATTGGAACATTTCTTTAAAAAAGTTGTAAGTACAGCTATATAAAAATGTTTATGCTTGTGTGATGTAGTCGTGACATTAAACCTCAGACGTGACAAGTAAGTGTCATGACTTTCACATACATTAATGCGCGTGCTCGTCTAAGATATAATCTTAGCTGGATAAACGAGAATAATTAAATATGATACAAGTTACAAATTGCTATAATTTTATTATTAAGCTTTTTATTGCTGAAATATTCCAGTGGCTGGAAGACGAGAATCTTGGCCGAATATTATGGTGTAGGCCGGGCAAAACCAATGAAATTTTGCGCTTAATTTATGTTTTTTCTTTATCTCAAACTCAGTGAAGGAAATTCTGCTGCATATGAATCTGAGCAGCGTGGTGGAATACAGAGGGTTTGGACTCTCTCTTATTCTTGACAAGTCATTTTTCTCCAACATTGGGAGAATCAAACAATGTTACTAACTTAGTTCCTTACCATATTTCGAATTATTGCCAACTCAGTTTTATAACAAATGATTATCAACTAGACATAAATTTTAAATAATTTTATTTCTTTATCATTTGATGATAAAACATTCAATTTAAATGAAAGTGAGCAAATTATTGCTTATATTTTAATAATATGAATAAATAACAATTTAAAATTAAATTTAAAGGATCGTTATTTTAATATTATTTCCTTCAATATTGTATAAATAAGAACAAGAAAATCAACGATTTTCATGTTATAATGTTATTATATAGCGTGATGTGATTACAAACAAGTTCATGCCATCTGATAGATCAGTCTCACAAGGTATAATAGGCATTCGGGCTAATAGTAGAAGTATATACGGATATACATTGTAAAATATGTAATAGCCATTCTACGAAACCAAAATAAATTTTATGTACTTACATTTTCTGTTTTCTAAATATTGTCGCCGCTTTATCATAGCTATAAATTCGTGTGCACTCATTTTAAGAGACCATAAAGGAAGAAACTACAATAAAACTACAGTATTACCGAAGCAAAAACATTAGTTATGTCCATTATAAGAGCGTTTTGACAATATGACGAATATTTATTTATTTTATGTTTTTTTTTAATCTTTTCGACATTTTTGTTATTGTATAAAAAATAAATAGGTTTTGAGTTCATAGCGAATTATGTGTCAATTATAATCGGTACGGTAACTTATAGTCCAAGAGCCAGTGATCGGCAGACTTACGGTATAGTAGCAAGCTCCATATTACTGCCAGGTATACTGCTTCACCTGCTGTTGGTGAAATGGAAATTCACTATTCCCTTCGAGGGTTCCTTTGAGCGTACCATGGAGTCGAAAAGCATAAAAATTGACTTTCAAAACGTGATCGCAGCAAGTCTGCCCTTTTGATATCTTAAAATATATAGAAAATTTGAATGGCAGACACTTACTCCGGTTCCTTCTATATTTTTTATAATTTCAAAGCTACTTAAATTTGACAAAAATGTACGTTATTTCAGCAAGGCTGAGATTTATATATATTATGTATATTATTATTATATACATATTTCTACAAAAGCAGACACATAGCTCGGTTCTAAGACGCAGGCAGACCACATAATAGTTTCTCAGTCGTGCTAATAAAGGTTCATGATACCGATGTACTCGTGATGATGCTTGGTAATATGCATAAGTTGAAAAATACTTCTTCGCATATCTGGATGCAGATAGGAATATGTAATAATAAAAAAGCTATAGATTTCACAAAAAATTACGAACATCTAGGCGAACTAACCTGTAGAAGTTTACTTGGCTTCCATGCTTTCACTGGATGCGATTATAATCCTTCATTTTATAATAGAGGAAAAAAGAGGCCTTTCTCTTTATTGAAAAAGAACACCAGTTATCAAGAAGTTTTTGCAGCTCTTGGTGATCATAATTTAACAGAGGATAGAATGAATGAAATCTTAAAAATTATCCAAAAATTTACTTGTGAAATGTATAATTTAAAGAAATGCTTGGACGTTAATGGTACCAGATTTCAGCTGTTCGTTAATACATATAAGGCTACTGATATCAACGAACGATTTAGTATTAAAGTCCGTAATTTTGATTGCTGCGTTCACATTTTGAAAGTCAATTTTTATGCTTTTCGACTCCATGCCACGCTCAAAGTGCCTCTCAAAGAACCCTCGATGGGAATAGTGAACCTCCTTTTCACCAACAGCAGGTGAAGCAGTATACCTGGCAGTAATATGGAGCTTGCTACTATACCGTAAGTCTGCCGATCACTGGCTCTCAGTCTATTAACGTTAGTTTTCGAGTCATAATTATTACAGTTGTTTTTTTTTTTATTTAATAGGTAGGCGAACCGGCCAGTTGTTAAATGGTCACCACCGTCCATATACATTGGCGCTGTTAGAAATATTAAACATCCCTTACTTCGCCAATGCGCCACCAACCTTGGAAACTAAGATTGTATGTACCTCGTGCTTGTAATAACGCTGGCTCACTCACCTTTCAAACCGGAACACAATAGTACTAAGTATTGCTGCTTGGCAACAGAATATCTGATGAGTGACCAGTTAATTTACTTTCTATAGAATTTGAAACATTATTTTTTTTTTTATATTCTGTAAGACGTTAAATTATTTTGTAAACTTATGAAATGTTGAAATCCGACTTTCAGTGATTATTTTGATGCGTTTAATTGTCATAAATTTGCTGTAGCATTTCGTAATCGTGTTTTGAAATAAGTTTCAAATTTGTTATCATAAAATAACTTTGCAGATATCAAAGTGATATTTGTGTAATTGTTTGTAAATAATCAGACGACGTCAAATTATTTTATATCAAAGCGAATTCCACAAAATACCCACAGTACTTTATCACAAATATCAGAATGTTCTTGAACGTAGTATTAATCTTTGATCGTAATAGTTTGTGTACAACTTAAGCGAATTCACACTTATTTACAATAACTACAAAGATTGAAGCAATTCAGTTAATGCCAAAATCACTCATACAGTTACTTACAAGGCGAGTTATAAGCTATTTCAATGGAGTTTTACATAACATTGCTACGACCCTTATCAAAGACATGTCAGAGGCGATCGAATTTATTATCAAAATAAGCAGTCGAAATGAGCTCACATTTAAAAAATCATATAGTAAAGTTCAAAAGGAAATCGTTAAGGGTATTAATAACGATTCACTTCTAAATTTGTTGACGCTCTAGTCACGTCTTAAGGATTTTGTGAGCGGTTAAAAACACTATTGGCCTAATCGTTAAACTTTGAATGAGTGACATCTCTAAAGAACGAATTATTTTTAAGATTTTTTTTAGCATCAGTAGTGAATTTGGTCTTTATTACCAAGGATTAAGATTGAGAGATATTAAAAACGATTTTATTGAATGTATTAATAAATTTGTATTAATATGTTTCCGAATATGTCGTATCCGAATTTGTGTGTTCTTGAATTTAATGTTAAGTATTTTAGACGGAGATTTAATTCGGAGCAAATTCATATATTGCTGGCTCTATTAATATACATTTTTATAATATATATATATACAGGTGTTAATTTTTAGGTAATAACACTGTACAAATACATTACCTTTTGAGTTACTTTGTAATCGATAAATAGCGTTTATATACATAACATTAATATTAGAAATATTCATCTTTATGTCGTATTGGTAGGCGGACCTGCCAATGGTCACCACTGTCCATTCACATCGTGCTGTAAGAAATATCAACTACTCCTTCCCTCGCCAATGCGTCACTGATCTTAGGAACAAAGATCTTATTCCATCTTATCTTATATCCAGTCGGCTTGCACAAAGCTCTACCACCAAGTCTCAGAGTATTAGATTTCAATAACAAAACATTGTTTTAGTAAGACATACCGAATAGTAATTTCTAATACAGAATTCATTTTTCTCTCGTTACTTATGTAATTCAAAGCAAGAACTCCAGCCGTAACTCAAGTTACAATATCAAATAATTTAGACAAGAACACAGCCGCGGGCCAGCTAATAAATTGAAAAAAGATATCCGTTGCTCTTCTAAGTCCAAACAAAAAATAAAATTGAATTATACCGCCTAGCGAGACGTTCATATCTTTTTTTTTACTAAGGACTTTTCTACTTTGTTTTCGAATGGCTTATTTATTGATATAGCATGTAGGAGATTAAGCTATAAAGTCGGATCGTATGTTGGGCGCGAAGCTGAGCGCCGCGGGAAGCGAACGGCCGTAAGCATTACACATTTTACAACTATCTATTAACGCTATTCAACACCGCTTGGCAGACGAGTGCGCTACGGTTAAGGTTAAAATAATGTATTTAATTATACTGAACCCAAGCACCTAGTATGGGTCTTTAATTTCCAATGTATAGTAAAAGTGAATGACAAAATTTTATTGCGTTTTATTAATTTCTACTTTCCACCCACGGATTTGAGCATTTGAGCTAAGGGGGAGGTCTAAGGTAGCCTTACGTTTCTGTATTCCATTGTCGAATATAAATAAAATTTCATGATGATATCTAGGTAGTAGCAGGTTGGTAAGCAGCAATCAAACGAATAAACCTACTCAATTTCGCCTCTATAATATAAGTTAGGATTTTAGATTTTTCTTGTAACCAACTTGATTCCAATTTGAAAAGATAAAAACAATATTTTAAAATAATTGCTTAGTTATTATTGAATAATCGATAACACAACTTTGATTTTATATAAAATAAAAGAAAAAGAAACATTATTGTATATTAGGTTAGATTATAATACATATATTAATCTTATAGAATAACGTTACATGTAAAGATAAATACCTAAAGAGTTGGACTCTTATAGAGAGTGTTCCATTGACCGTGAGAATTTACAACCTTATATCCGTTTAGTTTATTTATTTACTACTAAAGTATTTCAGTGATTCTATAAATAAAGAATAATTATAAATTTAATAAAGTTAAAATCATCTAATTTGAATAAAATATTACTATTTTTTATTTTAAAATTTATATGATCATAACATGGCGCGTTCTGATAAATATTCAGCGTATGTAGAACTTAAATCATAATTAGTGTAGTCGGTGTCTGGTTCGTCCCATGTGCATTAAAAGACCGCCGTAAGCATTTTACAACTATTAGTTAAGGCATGGTTTTATTACCGTAGCATTAAGCTGCATCACGCGAACAAAATTCTTAATACAAACTATTTAAGTATTGTAAATTTACCGTCATAAATGTACCTCGAAGCGATGTTTTTATGATCCTCTTTGACAAGGATTATTGCGGTTTTATTTTTACGCCTTTATCTTGAACTATAATTATTAATAAAAAATAATATTAAGTGCGTATTGAAATTGTATTTTCCTTTTTATATATTATAATTCGCAACGTTTAGGCACAATTTCGTCATCGTATATTGCACCGCCAAATTGTTGTGTTCCAATTTGAACGGTGAGTGAGCCAGTATAACTGCTATAGTTCCAAAGGTGGTGGTGCATTATTGATATTAGAAATTAATTATATTTCGTACAGTACCAGTGTCAATGCTGACTTACATAGCATATAAAAATATTCGTAACATTCTCTAATATCTCACTTTTCAAGGTGTAGAAAAAATAAAGAACTGAACACACACACACCCACACACTCACACAGGCGCATATACACCATTATTATAATTATATTTGAAAAATAAACTACTATACACTAATGAAGGTATGAAACAAGCTTGAAACGAAGGAAATAGGCTAGTTTTTTGTACATGCCACCTACGACAAACCTCATGCGTGGACGAAGCCTTAGCAGTTCCTTTGATCTCTATTTTTCAATAGTAAGCTCTTTGAGAGTAAGAGTTAATTTATTATGCCTTATACTATACCTTTACTGTTGTTTTGTATTCTAATTAATATAAATATTCAACTAGATTTAATTTCGTTCTTTTTTTTCGTATAAATATAATTGCTTGATATATAAAAAAAACACATAAAATGGGCAAGTTCATTGTAATTTACGTTAAATATGATTTCATGGTCCGTCAGACCACAGGTCGGTACGAGAAGATAAAATAACCGAATAAGAATAAGCGAATGATGACTCAATAGCAATTTTATTAATAAATATTATTGTATTCCATCCTACCCGCATTTTGAATTACAAACACTTCGTTGAGTTATTTTAAAAGGTAAAAAATTATACGCCTAGGGGAATCCAAAATTATCGACCAATAAAATCTCATAGCGTTTACTTCACGTACTTTACGGATTAGACGGGTAACCACTAAAATTATACGACATAACTATCCAGTATTTACGTTCTTCCATACGTTAAAAGTAAAAAAAAATAAAAAGTCTAAAAAAATTGCCAGTGCAAATTAAACCGTATCACGTTTATATAGAACTCAAATTCATATAATAAGAAATTAGTTCTACGTTTAAAGTTTGGTCAATTGTACTTATTTAAAACGGAACCCAGAGAGTTTTAACGACTTTATCTCATAGAATAATGCCTACTTAAGCACAGATCCCGAGACGGTGCATATTTAACGATATTCAATTTATGACGATAAGAAATCGACCGGCGAGTAAAAATTATAAAGATTCCTAAATTTATAGCACCCCGCCACACGTAATCCGCTTAGCGTCATACAAATTATTGAGTGTGGGACTAAAGGCTGATATATTTTTCCGTTTACGTCGTTTATTCAAATGGACACGACATGTGCGCTTGTTGAAATCGGTTAAAGTTAATCACATTTTCAATTGCTTTTGTGTATTTTTGCAGGGAAACATCCTTATATAATACATATGTAGTATAAAACAAAGCCGCTCGGCGGGTCGCTAGTTAGTATTAAGATAGACTTCATAACCTTTTGTAACATAGCATTGCTTAACATGATTTGGTAAAAGAATCGTATATAATCATAATAAATTATCATTTCATACTTTTAAATAAATATTGTATCTACATAAAATCAATATAATTTTTTTCTAGGAAGAATACTTACCATGTTTGCATTATTCGTTAATTTATTTAAAAAAAAGTATATGTACCATAGCTTCAACTCACTTTTGAGATAATACCGTCATGGCACTTAAACAAAAAATATCACAACGCTGTAATAGATTACAAAGAACGATTCAAATATATCTATAAAAAAATCTTACTTTTCATCATTAGAAGATTAATATCAAGTTCGAGTGATCGAACAAACAAATGATACAGTTGAACGCGGCCATTGAACCGAACTGTCAAAAAAAATCTGTTTAGTCAGCATACACCTAAGACAAGACAGTCTTAAGTCATTCTGTGATGTACTGATAAACTTCACGAAATACATCTCTTCATATCATCTGATACTGGTATTAAATAATTCTTTACGATTACTTACTTACTAAATTTTAATTAATACAAGAGTGGAATGAGCATTTGTGCTAGAATAATTTGTTACTAATTCGGCTGCTAGTTTAGTGTACAAACGAAACGAAACGGTGTATTGCGTTTTAATTTGTTTCTTGGTACTCATCAACATAATCTTACAATGACATTGAGTTTCATATTTATAGTAAAACTAAAACAATGTTATTATAATATTAAATATAACGAACTTAAGCTGAGAGATCAAATATCCCATTGGATCACATGTCATCAATATTCTTCTTCCTCTGACGTTAGTTAGTTAGAGTTAAGTTTTGTTATTTCTTTATTCGTATTTTAATTATTGGTATATAAACTATAAGTGACCTATTTTTAGTTTAAAGAAAGAAAACATATCAAATTTCAAATACTATAAGATTTTCAATACGTTCGCAATAATTTATTTATTTATCTAGCTGTAACTTGAAGTGATTTAATATTATACATTTATGAAAAACCTTCTTGCTTATAAACATATGTATTATGTAATAATTTTTGTTTTTTAATTGGCTGCATGAGGATCGTCTTGTGTCTACGTAAACCCTAAAACGCTTTAGTCTAGCGACTAACAATAGAAATCTATATATTAATAATTCATTGTCTTTATTTTTATTGAACTAATCACTTTATTGTTTCTCGCGTATAATCAATTATTCGATTAAGTTTCATATAAATGACGGCAGAGTTCCTATCATATTCTTCGCGTCATTCATTAAACGCATAAGTATTATGTAGATTTTTTTGTGTTTGTTTATCGGCTAGCTTTATCGGTTTTTCTGTATTGTTTTATCAATCAATAGAAATAAATTTTACTTGAAGTACATTTTCGAATAATCTTGTAATTAATTATAGATCATTGTTTTATTATTAATCATATTTAAAAATTCAATTAATCTATCATTTGTGACTTGGTAACGATTTAAATATAAAAGAGGAATGCTTCCAAAAAAGTGTTTTCATAAATATACGATAACACGGGCAGTCTTGTTTTTTTTATTTTTCACTTGAAAAAAATTATCACTGATTCCATCTAATTGATCAAATTAGACTTTTCACGGAGTTATTATAATGAGTATAAAGTTCGCGGACGCGTTTCTCGCAAATCACTTCATTAAAACTCGGACGGGCTGTGACAGAGGGTATTTCGAATCTTTTTAATTGGCGTGAAAGTGTCTCAACAAGTCTATCTTTATCCAAACAACCGAATGTTTTACTTAGACTACCCACGTCGATATTATTACAATCTTTCCGCTCATTACACGAGCCTGATTCGATTAAGTCATAATATATTTTACAAAATTTAGTATGTTCAGCAATTAAAGTTTATAGCCTAATTATACAAGTGTTTGTCTGCGGTTTTGTTCTAACACCTGAACCAACTTTATATGTTGTTAAATATACCATACATCTTAGCCAGTGAGCTTAGCGTCCGACATTTTCGCATGCTATTTTCTTAACACGTGTCCTAATTAGATACTGCAACCTTATAATTAGCCACTAAATCAACTAGTGGTTAATTATAAGATTGCCCATGCTGAGATCTTGGGTTAAAATCCCGCGTAAGGTCAATAAAAATATTATCATGCATGAAATCAGTAGCAGTTCTGTTATTAAGTTGGTAGTGTGAAGTTTATATGCCTCGGAAAGCGCGTAAATTAGTCATACGCCTAAATTATCTGTGGTCATGCCAGATTTCTATCTATTAAAGTTGAATAGATGACTAAAAGAAAATTAATTTAATATCATACGACTAACAATTTGATATATAATAGGTGTATTGTACACAGATCTGTTATAACATAATTAGTATTATATTTATATTTTATATGAATATATATTATCTGTGTATTTATGTATCTGTCATCTCGAGTGACAGACATCGCGGAAAGCGCGGGAAAATGAGATATATAAAAATTGGCGCGCGGTGGAGACGGTGTGTGTGCACAGGGAGCTGATATTTAAATATAATATCTATTTAATGTAACTTGTAAATCGACCTTACATGTGAACATTACAATAGGTTTTATAAAAAAGTAATGTAAGTAATGAACAATTTTAGTCAACTGTAAACATCTGTCAGTCTATATAAAACTATTTACCACTATTGATAATAATCAACCGGAAATCCTTGAGGTGATGACATTTTCAATCAGTCATCGAAATTCAATAACGAATATTCCCCATATTATATAATGTGATTTTTTCTTTGTGTGATCCTATTATGAGTTTCATGAGTTTGATCCTTCCTCCTTTTTTATTCAATGCTCACCGAAGCGGTTGGGTGACTACTAAATCTATATAAATATACAGTCTACTAATACTATAAATTCGAGAGTAACTCTGTCGGTTACCTCTTCACGCTTAAACTTCTGCACTGATGTAGATGAAATTTGGTTGCTGCTTAAATTCTGGGGCAGGAAATAGGTTACTTATTTTTTTATTTTGTGAAATTAACCCCCACAAGGTGTGCCTCGAAGGGGGTATAACTGGGGTGAAGGTTTGTGTGCTACTAATTTTTACAAATTTCGCGGGGGTAACGCCGCGGGTTGAGCTAGTATATTAATAAAAAAAAGTATAGCCAAATAATCAGATAAAAAATACACGATATATATTAATAAGTAAAAATTATAAAGGAATTAATTCGCATGAAAAAAATCAACTCAATACGATTCGTATTGATTTACGAACATGACACCAAAACAAGTTTATTTTATATATGGAAAAAAACTCACGCCTTGAATCTAAGATACCAATCTTTACGATAAAAAGAAAAATATGTTTCTTGTCTTTAATAATTGCCTCTAATGCTATGTGGAAGTTCTGATGGGACCCGATATCGAGTCGTGCATAAATTATTAATCTGTTTGTTTATGTATAAATGCAATCAAGTTTACGATAAGGTTTCATAAAAATAGTCCCTATATGCGGTATCTGTGCCAGATGTAGCGCGATCATGATTTTGAACCTTTTTTTCTTTACATTTTTATTATATCTTTTGAGAGACTTCATTTATATAATGTAAAGTAAAATTCCCGCAATATTGAAGTATTTATGTTTATTTTAGTATCTCATTAATAAGTTTTAAATCAAATAACCAAATTTGACTACATAAAGTGTAACTACAGGCACAAGTGACATAACATCTTAGTTCCCAAGGTTGGTTGATATTTCCAACGGCGCCAATGTCTATGGGTGGTGGTGACCACTTAAAATTAAGTGGCCCATTTACCGGTCCGCATACCTATTATATATAAAAAAAAAAAATTCTTTGCAATAATTAGATATAAAATTCGTTTATATTTCGAATATCTCGTTCGAAATTATATTTTATAATAATTCCTTAAGACTTGTACTTTATAATATTTTTATAAAATGGAGAGAAGGCCTAGCTAAATAGCCTAGCCCAGCTGTGGTTCCACTGTTAGGCCATTCACATTTACAGGCTGTTACTCTACTCATTTTACTTTTACTTTTGTTTTTTATTTAATATTAAAAGTTCCTCATTTATTAACCGGGAAAATCTTACTTCTTGCTTATCTTACTAGTAGCTACTGCTGCCGAATTCCTTTTATCGTCTTTTAAGGTATTTACTTTTTTAGACCTAGTGATCATCTTACAATGTTGTCATTTGTTGATGTAAATCGGTTTGACTATCTGAAGTAAGTTTTGAATTGTTATTTTCCAGAACTATATTAATCAAAGCTACCATCGGTGCAGATTTTATAGAATTGTATTAAATGTAAATCTACCGCATGTAAATATAAATTCAACCGAGAAGAACCAGTAGTTACTCATTTTAAACAATTGAAATACAAATTTATGTCAATCGAATACAATTACATTTATATAACATATCCTGCCAAAGTATTATAGATAGCGGACAAGTTGTGTCAGATAATTCACCAAAAAAAAAAATTTTTTTAATTTATTTTATTTATAAATTTATGCAAAACATTTCAAGAATAGTTGTGTTTATAAATTACAATTTTCACTATGGCTTATTCGTTCATTTCATAAATAATATACAATAACAGTCTCCTCTCTCTTTGAAGAGAAGATTTGGAACATATTCCACCACGCTGCTCCAATGCGAGTTGGTGGAATACACATGTGGCAGAATTTCGTTGAAATTAGACACATGCAGGTTTCCTCACGATGTTTTCCTTCACCGCCGAGCATGAGATGAATTATAAACACAAATTAAGCACATGAAAATTCAGTGGTGCTTGCCTGGGTTTGAAACCGACATCATCGGTTAAGATGTAAGATCCACGCGTATGGGCCATCTCGTCTCTTCATATCATGTCACAAATGTTCATATCATGATCGATAAAAAATCGTGTTAAGCTTTTAAAAATATGTTTCATAACATTTTAATTAGGAATCGCATAAAAGTGAAACTTGCTCGTTAGTTAGTTCACGTTACGATCACGTTTAGCTCTGGCTGAGGTCGGGAGTTGGTTACGAGCAGCTAAACCAATCAGCATCTATTGTGTCTATAATATACGATATATTGGAAGGACCGTTGTTTTAAGATAATCATTTCATTGTCTGTAAAATCTTTTGTTTCAAAGTTCCACCTACATAACTACGTATTCTTATTGTAGAGGAAAATTTGTTCACAATTTGTCAAATAATTTTACGCAGAAAAGACGGACCTCATTCTCATTTCATTTAAATGTCTCAATTTTGAAAATATTACGATTATCATATTTAAAGATATATCAATTCTATTGTAAGCTATGAATATATTTAATTTTAGTTTATTATTAAAAAAAACTACGTCCACTATTGAGTTACTTGCCGGTTTTTCTCGATACTATAATCATTAACATGATTGATTCCCAATAACCCTTTAGAAAGATTCGTATGAGTGAATACTTCGTTTATCCTACTACCAAATAGCAATCATTCGTATCGGTATTTCAGTACAAAGGATGTGAAGGCCAAACATGAAGACGGAATGAGAATCGGTTTATACTTCTTACATAGTCCATTTACTTGTCTGTCTTCTTAAAACAAAATAAAAAATGTATAACTATAAGTAATATGTATAAATAGTCTGTATAATGTCCCCCTTTAAGGAGAATGTTTGGAAATAATTCCACGACTCTGCTCCAAACCGATACACGTTTAGTAAAATTTTATTAAAATTAAACACATAAATTTCCTCGCGTTTTCCTTCACTGCCGAGCATGATATGACTTATTAAGACAAATCAAACATATGGATATCGTGGTGCTTCCCTGGGTTTAAACCCGCAGTCATCGGTTAAGATCCACGCGTTCTATCCACTGCGCCATTTTGGCTCATATGTTATATATTATAATGAGTATGTAGTCATTGTTGTGCGTTACATATATTACACGTGAATTCTTGAAAGAACATTTTTATCCATCCAAACTTGAAACACAAGACCATACCAAAATAGTGTCGTACTCATATAAGTCGTTTAGAAAATTGTTATAAAATTAAAATTAGAAAAATACATTCGAAATAAATTACCATTTCAATTAAATTGTTCGTTTTCTTCTGTTGCAAGTGTTAAATGAGTAATTTCACACATCAACACATATTTGTCGAAACACCAATCGAAGTGTGAATTGTTGTTAAATCACATGTATGGCTTTATCGGCTCTACAAATTGAAACCAATGGCTTTGATAGCGTCAATAAATTGTCGATTTTTTTAGACGATTCATGCTCGTGTATGAAACTGGCTTTTGTATTTTTTGCGTTCATATTTTTTTAAATAAAAATATTTATAGATATTTTAATTAATAAAATTGACACTTTTTTGTCCTATAATTATTGATATATTTGCACCGATTAACAGCTCTATGGCATGACACACAAACCTATAACTAGGCTAGATTCTAGTACTTATAATCAACATATACTCAACTGAATTCCAGCTTAAAAGTTCTTCCCGCCGTAATACATAATACTGTACTACAATAACATTGGTTATTATTATCTAGTCGTGAAAAATGTTATAAAATATTGGATCAAAAGGTTCCAGGTGGATTAGTGATCCTATACATATGTACTCAGCAAATAATTTACATCTTATATTTCCAAGTATTTAAATTGGTTTGAGTATTGCTACATATTAGCTGGCAAATAACAGCCCATGGCGCCTCCGTTCTAAATTTGTACCATTCCGAAATACGCTTGCTCCAACACATTATCCCATTTTATTACCTATAAAAGTCAGCCGGAACGTACTACATTTGTGGCAGCCCTTATTTTCAGTACCTAATATAGCGATTTCTTTATTGGTTTTTTGTCCTTATATTTTATTGCTCGGGCAATGCATAGATTTTTCGGGCAATTTGTGTACTTTACCGCTTACCAATAAAACGGTGTTTACGTTAAGGATTTATTAGCAATGGATATTTTGCTTAAACGATCATTTTTATTATAATTCATAAAAATTTAAGTATCCTTTTGTGGCGCGGACGTGACAATCGTCGGGATCTGACGACTCAGCTGTTTTGAACAATATAATTTTTATAACAAGGAATGGCCAGTGATGTCTGCCGCTTACGTATTTATTAGCTATTTTTTTATGGGCATGTGCTTACAGAGTCTCTACATTACTAGAAACGGCTTCATACATCATACATACTACCGCCAAATAGAAATAATTAGTATTGTAGTGTTCCAGTTTGAAGGATAAGTAGAGTAGTGAGCCAGTGTAACTAAAGGCACAGGGGACTTAACACCTTAGTTGTCAAAGTGGCAAGTTGGCATTGATTATATCAAAAATGGTTAATATCTCTTACCAATGTGACCACTTACCCTCGGGTAGCCCAAACTGCCGCCTTAATTGGCATAAAAAAGTTTACGGCCTTAAACATGAACATTGTTTAATTGATGTTCAGTTAAATACTGGTTCCTCTCGTCTGATACCATTGATTTGACATAAAGAAAGAAGAAACAGCATTGTTTGATTAATCACCTCTACACACACGATAAAGATGTATTTGTAATGATGTCTTAATATCCGTCGATCGATGTGTTACATACACATAATATTTGCTTGAATAATTCTTAAGCACTGGCGAGTGACGTCGCTAAAGAAAAACCATAGATATTCATTTATTATCATTAATTGAGTGGAATATTTTATTCTAATATTTAATTTATTTCATACAATCGCAGTAACTTCTAAATTATTCTATTTTCGTTTTAATAGAATATATAAATCGATAACAATTATAATAGTTTATGGAATCATTATAAGTACATCATTAAAAAATCTAATAAATCATGTAAATTAAAAAAATATTACTGGGTATAAATTATTCGTTTTTATTACAAGGTCATATTCAAACGACCGGATATATATGTAATAAAATTAAATCAAAAACATTCAAGTCATAATAATCTCAGCGAAGTCCGTCATTGTTGACCATCTGCTTACGTCCGCAAACTGTGTAATTTAATTATAACTTTTTGTTGCAATTTTTTTTAAGTAAATTTATCTCTCTGAGATCTTTTTGACGAAAGTATAAAAACGTTCTGAATCCGTATTTTCTCATCTCAGTGCGATTAGTTAAATAATTTTTAATCGCAAGTCTCACTCGAATTAATTAAAACGAATTATATAATATATTATTATCAAGACATTTCTTTTCAGTGTTGCCATTAAACTAAAACTTTCATATTAAAAAATCTAAATTAATTCAGCTTAATTTTTATAATAAATTATTTAATTCTATTTATACTCAAAATCAAATCAAATATCTGGAAGTGAATTCCCTTTTAATCATAGATTCATTTTCAACGACCGACGTGCCTTAATAACACATATAAAAATATTTACACCATAGAATCATACGGCAAAAAATTAAAATATGAATATCAGGTTACTATTTAGTACACAACACGGCTCTACTAGTTTAAAAAATGAATCCTGAATGTACCAACACGTAAATCTTAACCCTTCAATGAGTGCGGGCGTGGGAATGCAAAAAACAGCGACACTTGAAACGACCCTACGCCAGATTCATTCACGAATTTCCTGCATGCAATGAAACCGCAAAAGCGCACTACCTGCAAACATGTGTAGTACATTCCTCGCGAATGTTTTGCTATGGGACACAAAGGGCCCCGTAAAGAACTTGAGGGTTATCCGAATCTATTGAGATGTAAACAAAGTAGCAACGTCAAACAATATAAATTACATTTAGCTACTAAGTTCGTGGAGACGTTTTGACAGGTCTATGACGTCATCATATCAAACAGGTTAATGATTCTGTTATGGAAAGTATTGTATATTCACTCTATAGCAAATTTACAAAATTAATTTATTAAAAAAAAATCAGCTATCATATTTTTTTTAGTTACTAGTGTTACTATGTTTCTATGTAGGACCTGTGTGGACAAGTTGTTACCAGACGTGAATGTTAACCGATGATTCTCAGTTCAAACTCAGATCAAGCACCACTGAATTCAAGTGCCTAATTTGTATTTATAATTCATCTCGTGCTCGGCGGTAAATGAAAATATCTACAAACATCATGATCCGAAATTTCTCAAAAGGGAGTGAATTCCTTAGCCCAGTAGAGGGACATATTATTTTATTTATTTTATATATCTAATTTGTTGTCCGGTACGTATGTTTTCTTCACCGCATCCAATCAAAATCGACTTAATAACTTTTTTTTATCTCTAACTCAAATTTCTAATCCTATCTTCTTATCTTTGAAACTAAATACCGTTGAAAAATAAAGAAAGAAAATTACAAAACCGGCCATACATTAGACAACGCAACGATCGTATTAATCAAACTGATAAACGAAAAGGTCAAATTCTTTGCGTCTGATGAATAATGACTCCGTAATGCTTGTGACAGGTCACGTAAAGTGTACGCCGACCGACGCCTACGTATTGAAATTCATGAATATTAAAAAATATATATCGTAACATTTCATATTAATAATTGAAATATATCGAAATTGCTTCGTGACATTTGAATTTGGTTTTGTAAAAATTGCCTTCTTGCGATATCCGATACGATATTTTTTACTTTCGGTTGATACAATTATTATACGTCAAAACAATCAATATATAAATGCCCTTTACTCCGTCCGTTACGACTGCGATCCGATATACGATATTCAGTGCATGACGTACTGTTGTTTTCTCTACCGGTCAATGCCTAATTCTTGATTATTTATTTTTTATTAATTCACCTATCCTTTTGAATAGGTGAATTAATGAAAACCGCATCTCAGACGGTCACGCCCCCCCCCCTCTCTATCGACATACCTAATTATCTGTTAAATTACTCTCTTCTTATAAGATTACATGCACAATACACATCTCTTAGATAATAGTCTATCCACATTGAATGTTATGCATATAATATGGGATTAATATCGTATCGGAAACTGTACCATTAACGGCTCCTTAAAGTTATGCAAACGTTGTTTTGAAATTTGAAATACGATGGTCGTTTAAACAATAAAATTCACGCACAATTTTTCAGTACTACTATTTTTTGTTTTGTTGGAAATATTCAAATCGTGCTAATAAGTATAGAAAAAAGGTAATTTTTGTCTTTTTATTATTAACGGATTCTAATTAAAACGAATAATTTAATTGTTATGAAACTTGCTTATAATAATTTATCGTTTAAGGACAATAGTATTATATACTTATTATGTCAATGTTGTTGAAGACATTATTCGGTTCTGGAACTTGCCGAGCAAACGCTGCTACAAAAAGCGAAAAGCTCAATAACTATTATTGGCGATGCGAGACTAATTCCTGCGACATCGTGATCTATTGCTGTCCAAATTAGCCACTAGACTTACACGGCATGAACAATAATTACTAGGAGATATATTAGCACTTTATACAATAAATATCTCAACTCGATATAAACCGAGAGAAGGAACGAGAAATTGATGCTAAATAAATTTATTGTTTAACGAGTCAGAACTATTTATATATAAAACAAATGAATAAATAAACAGTAACTGTGGCTTTTAATACTTATTATTATAATTCATATTGCTTTATTTGGCTTATAAAATGAAAACCTATTGGAAACATTACGTATATTAATAATAATAGTTTTATATCATACTTTATATTTAATGCTAATAAATATTTTATAACATTTCTTACTCAAAAAGTTATATAGTAACTCCCAATTGGAATATTAATGCTTTCCTTATCAACGACTTTTTATTCGATCGTTCTTTTCATTGATGATTTGGTAAGGAATTTTATAAACGTACTAAAATAAAACAAGCAATGTTAGTGTAAATTAAATATATGACATTAAGTGGTAGGGTGGCGTAATTAGGGCGTACTCCCTCTGATGACGATTAATTGTCACCTTCCTTTATATACGCCGCTACCAGCTGTCACAACACAGGCAGGACCGATATAAACATTCAACCGCTCATTCAAAATTTTGTTTATTTAAAAATAAATTTGCAGTAGTTTTGGGTTTAAAATTTATACACTCTGGTACCGTTATAACAAATATAATATAGTATAATTATTTTTTTAGTCAAAAATATTTTATAATTGTAACACTATTTATGTAATTAAAACTTTTGGGAGATTTTATCTCGAGTTTTAGCTGCTAGAATATGATATATGAAATTAAGTATTATTTAAAATGATTCTTATTTCACAAGGTATGGTTTATCCGTCGATTTGAATAGATTTCGCACATATGATTTATAAGCTAAATTTTAAGCTCTTGGTAAGAATTAATTTAATATAATTATTATGGTATTTGCATATGATATATGTTGTTTTATCGCAATTAAGATGTGACGCATTATTCGAGATTGCTTTTAAACTACCATGTAACTTTTTGAAAAGCGGCGCTCCCAGCTGCAATTATGGCGCGCACCACCTGTCAAATGCACCCGACAACACCCGCGCCAACTAATTTAACAGATTAAATATGGCACTATTTTTACTAATTTTAATTTTACTTTTTTTTTCAACATAAAATTAATATAAATTGGCAGTTTTATATAGGAATATTTATTTTTAGTAGACTATTTCGAGTTACAAATTATATTAGAATAATTAAAGAAACTTTATCAAACTCATTGAATTGTATTTACTTATCAATCCTATGAATACCTATCAAACTACATACACAAATTAAATAAAACCTCAATTATACGATCACTTATATTTTTATCAAGCGTATTTGAAATAAAATTAATTTAATTTAAAAATATTAAGAACGACTTTCCTAGTAGTATTATTACATATATATATTATATTTTAAAATAATGTTACTGAAGCAATAATAAAAATGATTATTATACTAAACTAATAAATGACGTCTTCCCCAATTTGTACTAGTCAAAAAAAAATCAATCTATACTAATATATAAAGCGGAAGAGTTTGTTTGTTTGTTTGTTTAAACGCGCTAATCTCAGGAACTACTGGTCCGATTTGAAAAATTCTTTTTTTGTTGAATAGTCCATTTATAGAGGAAGGCTTTAGGCTATATAACATTACGCTGCGACCAATAGGAGCGCAGCGACAGTGAGAAATGTTGCAAAAACGGGGAAAATTATTCACATTTATGGACTTTCGATGCGTGCGCAGCATAAACGTTTTAAGTTACTCAAAAAATGTGTATGAAAGATATATTCCTCTTTTAATAATAAAAAAAAGTCCGTGACACTATACGTCTATTTGTTAAGAGTGTGCTAGCAGGCGGGGCGCGGCGGCGGATGAGGGGGAGGCGGGTCAGCCCCGCCGCCGCGCTCGCCACTCTCACCCGCGGGTGTAGTTCTGCGAAGTAACAATGCACATAACGACTTAAAAAAATTAACATTCTTAATAGTTAAATTATTTATCAAAATTAGGTTTTGTTATTAGCTTATTTGCTCATTATTTTTTATCGTTTAAAATCGATTACATTTAAATCATAATCTGCTGTAGTTTTAACTTACGATATAAGATAAAATTTCAATGAACATTCCTTCGTACTTTACAAGTAAACAATTCAAACGTTTCACAGTATAAATAAGGTATAAAAATTACATTACACACGTAAAAAAGTTCAAAATGGCGAGCGATACTTTCACCGATGCAGATTAATCATCACTGAGAAAATAAATTATATAATAAACAAATAAGCAAATAGGTGAATATCGTTTAAAATGACTACACAAATAAATTAGTGGTTCAATATTTCAAGTAATTTCTATTACGTTCAAGCATATTCAACACGGTTGTACTATAATCACCTTATGAAATAATAACACCAAAGGAGAAACAATCTAAACTTCTTATTGTTCGGTTTGTTTATCTTATTACGTTTAAGTTAATATTGTTTGTTTTCAACCGACTTCAAAAAGGAGGAGGTTATCAATTCGTCTGTATTTTTTTTTTTATATGTCTGTTACCTCATAACTTTTCACTGGATTTTGATAATTTTTTTTTGTTTGAAAGGTAGTGCTTTCCGTGGGGCCCCATTTTAATTTTATCCTGTTACGATGATGGTATCCTTATGAAAACGATATAAGTCTTAAATGTGCATTATGTATGTGCGCGATAAATAGGTGAATAACTCAAAATTGTGCCAACCAATTTTAATGATTCTTTTTTTATTATAAAGGATATACTTCAAGGGTACTATGGTGAAAGTTTGGTAAGGTTCTGAGCATAGGATCCATGACAAAGTAACGGTACGGAAGGGAACGGAACAATTCTAAGGAGCACGTTAGCGATACTCGGCCGAATCTTTTAGAAACAAAAATTTTGACAAAAAAAAACCGACTTCAAAAGAGAAAAAAAATAATATGCTCTAAAAAGTAAAAAATAATTGCTTATTATTCTACAACTTAATAATCAAGTAACTTATTCTACTTACCAATATGTAGGTACGTTCTGTGTTTCCACGCAAGGAGATAAGTATGTACCTACCCACTTTAAATCTAACTTAACACAAACCTATGAATAACAAACAATGATCACAATATTTTTTATTTTACATAAAATGAAATTAAAAATATTTAGACTATTTAAAAGTCAGCAAAGTTATTACGATAACATATTATAGTTAAAATTATTGTTATTTTTGGAGGCGGTGTCAGCCAAGGTAGGTTTGTAAATATATGATATACTCCAAATTTGTAAATCTGGTCTATGGATAAATACACTTCTTCTTGATGTTTTTTTAAACCCTATACGTACATAGTGGTCCTATATAATGACAGAAAATTGGAATCAAAATTGAGTGTTTAAGCAAACATGTCTACCGTCAGGTATTACAATTCATGAACTTTTCTCCTAATCCAAGACAAAGAAAAGTCATTCAGATTTACTATTACATTTCCTGTTGAACGTTTTGTTTGTTTTGGCAGAGTATGAATTTTGTTTGTGATTTATTTATTTACAATTGACTTTTTCTTTTGTCTTACATCCAGATGTCGATACACCTGCATCGAATTGTTAACAAAAAAAATATTCGCAATCGTACACTATTGTACAATATTTCTTTTATGTTTAAGAAAAGGGTTGTCATAATTGACCGTATAACAATAAGCAATAAAAACACAGATGTTGGTAATTTATTTAGACAAACTTTACCGCTAATTTTAAGAGGAACTAGAGCAGACATTGTAAGGTCTTGCCTTAAAAGTTCACCGTTATGGAAATTTGTCCATACCTTAAAACTATCTACGAATATGAGAGCACATTTGGGGGGAGGAAGTACAAATTTTCCTTCAAAGTTACTTTTAATAGGAGATGGAAAAGTACCTCATTCTGAAAATAAAATTGAAATTGATCGCGATTTAGGAGAAAAAGTGACTAGCATAGAGGATTTAATATCAAAAGTTTACCCTAATATCGTCGAAATAGAAAATAAAGATTACCAATGGATGTGTCAAAGGGCAATATTGGCGGCGAGAAATAGTAGCGTTGACGAAATTAACGACCTAATTTTAACCAAACTTCCAGGCGATATAACTACCTACACATCTATTGATAATGTAATGGATCAAGAAGATGCTGTCCATTACCCGCAAGAGTTTCTCAATTCTTTAAACCCGAGCGGCCTTCCACCACATTCCCTGAAGTTAAAAATAGGTGCTGCGATAATTTTACTCAGAAATCTTAAACCACCAAATTTATGTAACGGGACCCGCCTTCAAGTAAAATTCCTTCGCAATAACGTGATCGTTGCAACAGTTTTGACTGGTCCGGCAGTTGGTCAAACAGTGCTTATACCTCGCATCCCAATGATTCCAAATGATTTACCTTTTAATTTTAAAAGAATTCAATTTCCCATTAAGTTATCTTTTGCCGTAACCATTAATAAATCACAGGGCCAAACATTTAAACACGTAGGAATCGATTTACGTCAAGACTGCTTTTCACACGGCCAACTATATGTCGCGTTGTCAAGATCGGGTTGCGGGCAAAATCAGTATGTTCTTCTACCACAAGAAAATAAAACTAAAAATATAATCTAGGCTGAAGTACTGTAAAAAATATTATTAAATCTTATTGACGATTATAATAACAAAAACCGACGTGAGCAATCAAAATCGTTTGAATCATGATAGTGTTTCCGACAACTACGCGAACGAAGTCGCGGGCACAGCTAGTTAATTATAATATTGTAAATTGAATATTGATAGTGTATATATTCCTATATTTTTATTAGAAGAAAGTAAGTTTTTGACTAAAAAGCTATAATCATATATTAATTATACATTTTAAGAATAGAATATACATAATATAAACTGATTAATTGTAAGATATATACGAGTTCTTTTAATTTAAATTTCAGAGGTTTTTATCCACAGTACATTATTAATAGACAGAGATAGAATGATTCGATCAAGACAAATGGTAACACTTATTGAATTAATTTGAAGCAAGGAATCCTTCATGCCTAAGTAGCATCCGTTGTATTTAATTTGCGAGTTGAAAGAGAAAAATCGGACGCTCCCGGCTTAAACAAGGTTTAATTTGTTCCCATTAATAAAGATGATGTGGACACATTGCCCTCTGGGGCTATTAAATTCGGTCTCGCATACTAATGTGCTTACTTTTTGCGAATCGGATACGACGGCTGGTTATTCATGAAGTGTGGATGTTAATGATTTTAGGTAAACGCGTGATTGTTTTATTAAATCGCTTATTTATCAGTTCTCCTTTTACAGACGTCGAAAAATATCAGTTGCATAAAATAGTATTTATAATCTGTATCAGTTTAAATGCATGATGTTAAAAAATACAAAATACTTTCATACAGATCATTCTTTTGATTTATTACCATGACAGAAAACAATAGGTTGTTTGTGATATTTTTAATTGGATTTATACTTAGTCAATAGGTGTCCCCATTAATGTCATAATTAATTGGGAAGCCCAATTAGTATCACCTGATGTTGTCCGACAGATTTCGGTATCGGCAGCTAATTCCATGGGAGACAGTTACAGAGTACATTACGGTGAACACGTACGCAAACACAGGTGTAATCTTTATGCTGTCACTATCATAATACAATGCGACGTCAAATCCGATACGAACGTAAAGAGTTCAGGCGCAGGACCAACGGGTTTTTACGCTTTTTTTTATGGCATAGGTTGGTGGCTGAACATATAGGCCACCTGATGGTAAATGGTTACCACCGGCTAAGATAATGGCACGGTAAGTAATATTAACGATTCCTTACATCGCCTTTGCACCACGAACCTTAGGAACTAAGATGCTATGTCCCTTGTGCCTGTAGTTACACTGACTCACTCACCCTTCAAGCCGGAACACAACAATACTGAGTACTGTTGTTTGACGGCCCAACCTAGGCTTTGAACCTTGAACCGGAATCAGTGGCCTTATATCAAGCCACTAGACCAACGAGGCAGGCAATAGTATGTTCCTCTGCTGCTTAGGACAATCAATTTTTCGTGGTATCCGAAGCAGCCTGTCAACTTCAAAACTCCAGGCAAATTTCGAAAATTACTAGAGAAAAAAATTGAATATGTTTAACTTGGCTGATCTCGCAGAACCTTGGAGTCTAGATCGTTATAAGCCAATCTACTAAATCAAAAGGCAGTATATAAATAAAAATACCAACCCAGTGAGCAGTCATTTATGCTTTTAAAAAAAAAATGTTTTCTACAACACTTTTAATTTTAGTGTTTAAATAAACAACATAACCATTAAATTTTTTATGCCTGTGAGTTACTAATTCTATAGACTGCTTATCTATGAAGGCCATAATAAACTTAAAGCATACCGCAGTGTTCCATTCCTCTGGAAATTGATAGACGTGGAGTTATCATTTGACAGTGTGCGTGTTGTATATTTTTGTCACGCAAAGACCCAACCTAAATTACCACAGACTAAAAACTTTTTTATCTGTGTATAAACAATCCACGAAATATTCTGTATTGTCTTTACTTGACATTTATGACCTTTTAATATTTCTCCTTCAATTTGAAGTACCTGTTTTACTTGGTGGTCTGGGTAGGTACCAAATACTCATCTTTATATATTCTGCCACCAAACAGCAACACTGAGTATTGTTCTGGTTTGAAGGCCGAGTGAGTCAGTAACTACAACCAAGAGAGACATAACGTCTTAGTTCTCAAGGTTGGATGCCAACTTGCCAGACCGCCTCCAAAAATAAGTTAAAAAATACAAATACAATAAGATTACAATTTATTCGTTTTTGATTTGAAAGGAAAATAAGGAACGAATGATTTTCATAAATCGAATACATTGTTTTTAAATCACATTTTGATCTTAATAAACTTACTACCTACCTACCTACCTAACTAGGAGAAAGTTATATAAGCTCCTAATCTTTGACACAATGTTGTTGCGTTTTACGTCCTATACGTCAACTGTCGTATGTAATAAAATTCGTTGTACTCATCAAAGGAGCAAGGACCCCAGTTTTATGTACTTTTTTTCACTCGCAACCCTTTTTGGTGTAGAAAAACTCGTATATATGAGATATAGAATTCCACTAAGAGCTTTTTAGAGCTGGTATTTACGATCTTATTATCATTTGTGAGCCTGAAATGTATCTTTTATGTTTTAGTGGACGTAAAGTATCCCGATGAAGGCTTTGTTATGACTCAAACTAAAGAAATCAGAGTTGTGAATTGCTTAACGTGTAGCTACTGGATTACTAATACGTCGATGTAGCGTCGCAATAAAATTTTAACATTTTAACATGTATGTGACGATTTTGTGATCATTAAAACAATATCTTAATTGAAAAGCAGGTTTCGAATATCAGTACATTTGCGTTCTTGTTAAATCTGTGTTAGGAAATTCAAAATAGTTTTTAGAGGGAATGTTAATTAAATTCAACATCAATTTAGTTTAAAAAATCTTCAAATTTAATTTTTTTTGCGACCTTTACATTTAATGTTGCCAATTAACAAAATGAATATATATATTTTTTAAACAAATTTATTTAAAATTTACTTCTAAAATTCTTAAATTTAATTTTAATTATATTTTCTTAATTGTGAACTCAATGTGAGCTGGCAATCATCTAAAACGATTAATGAACAACATATTGAGAGCACAATATATAATCTTTAATTATATACAGAATAATTTCCCAAATAAAATTATTTCTGTTTGTTACCAACATTAAAATAGCAGAAATATTTTATATACAGGACTCTCGCATAACGTTAGAATAGGCAAATAACTCCAATTTTTTTTTCAAAATAAATCCAGGCACGAAACGCGAGCGTTAAAGAACATTTTACCTTTACCCTAGCGTGTAATGTCAGTGCCTTCATGACAGTCAATGAAACGAAACAAGTACCATACAAATATTATGGGTTAAGAGCGCAAACTCATATAAAATTTGCCATTGGGACATTTCGTGTCCTTTTTAACGTATTCTAAAAGACTGTCGAAAATAAAAATGCTATAACCCCTTTCCAACTCGGTCGTTGTTTCTATTATCATTGCTTTTTCGAGGGGCCCGATTTTTTCGAGCAAAAACAACTGAACGCCGGATATGGAAGCCGTTTCCCATCTGTTTTATTAAAACTGCGATATTGATCACAATCACCGTTTGTTCGGCGCCTGGCTTTTTATAGGGATCTAATCCCTTATGTTATGGAACGTCAACTAAAATGTTCATTTCTGTTGAACAATTATTTATTTAATTAGGATTTTACACATATTTTTTATTCATTATTGACCTATAACATATATAAATTCATTGTGAACTTATAACCGGTTTGGAATGTATTTTATCGAGTATCGGCAAGAAAATCAGCAGTTATATTTTAGACTCGTTTCGCTAAATATAATATATCGAGATAAAATCAAACGTCAAATCGAAACCTATCAATTAAATCATTTTATTTTCCACTTAAACTGGTTTAGGATGAAATAAAATTAAGAGTGTAAATACTGTATTTGATTTATATATATTATGAAAAAATATAATGCGTTTATTATTGGGTACAATAAATAATATTAGCTTATATAACAAATTGCTATCATGATATATATATCCATAAAAAGGAAGGATTTTTTAAAAAATTTTGATACAAAAGCAAAAGTAAGCTATATATATAATATATCAGTATACTTGAATGATTCGTATGTGTATGCGACAAAAGGCAATGTCCTGGACAAACTATTATAATGGTCACTACTTAAAATATATAAATCTAGCCCGCATACGGAAAAAGCATATGATTTTAGCGTGGCATTTCCGTAATACTTGTAATCATATGTACGCACACGCACCCGCGATTTAAAATCCGCTCAGTAAAAACTTATGTGGTTTGCCACAATTTTAACGTAGCGCCATGCGGATTTCGACCACAAAAAATAGCAAAACGTGTTGTTAGTTTGCAATGCGGTTTAACCCTAAAACTGCAAAATTTTGAATTTCACCAATCTTTACCTCCATCAATTGACCAAACCAAAGTGTCATTATTTTAACATATCGAGGCAAATGAACCAGGCTATATATACATTTTACATAAAGGTGTCGAACTAAAAACGTAATAATTTTTTTTTTTTACTTTTTGCAGCTGCGCCTGAAGTTTAGTTAAGCACACTGTAATTATTTTGAGGCTTATATACTATTTAATTTAGAAAGCGATAATATTTGATAAAAAATAGTATGACACAAGTACTTGAAGACGTGAATCGACTTAACACAAATCACATAGTAATAAAAACAGTGAAGATAAAATCAATTGTTCCCCATTAAATCAAAAATACCAAAAAAATATTCATTAATAAAATCGAAATCCGTACTGGACTGACTAACTGGTTAAATCAACAAAACGAATATTTATAATGTTGATTTAGTCTGGAGTTATCGTCGTCATAACTCATACGTCAAGCTCACGCCTTCTTGCAGTCGATGATTGCTCGCTTATCGATGTATCGCCTGTGCTTCTTGTATCAAGTGATAAGAATCGATTCCTGATGGTTCAAAATAAAAATTCCCAACACGATGTAACTCCAAACGAGCAATTTAATTTTCATTTTAGTTATTTATTGGAATCATGATTGCTTATCTTATCTTAGGATTATATATAATTTTATGTTGTTTTTTTGTTAAAAAAAAGCAAACAATTATAAATTTTACAACATTTATAAAACAAAATACTAAGTTCTCTCCCATTGTATGCGTACGCATCAGCTAACCTGTCATTTTTAAAACTCAGAAAAAGCTAAAGACAAAAAAATATCCGGCTATTTATGAAGAATTCAATCAATTACGGCGATGGACACTGGACCTCAGAAATATATGGGTACTTTGGATTGAAGGCCTGCAAAAAATACATCTCGTCGTATCAAGTAAAAACTCCTCGGAGAATCGATGTTCGGGCGCAAAAAGTGTAGATACTCGTCCAAGAGAATGCAGAAGAAAAAAACGTTGGCCCCTTTATGGTTTCGGCACTCCGCAAATACAGTGACATCGCAAAATTAGGGAATTCCTGATTGACAGTAAAAACTGATTCCCAAGCGACGACATTTTATATTTACGCAGCTTTGATTTTGTACAATAAATCTTGGCTGACTACGCAACCGAAGTTTGTACATTTAAAAAAGGAATAACAACAATTTTTTTAACATCTATTACAATACCAGCCGTTTTTATATATATTTTTTTATAAATAAATTAGTGATGATTTTGGGTTATTCATTTTAGTTGCTTATATAATTATAGTGATTTTTTTTGCTCCATTTAGTTTTAAAAGGTACCGATAACACGAATATTTTCATATGAGTTCAGTTTATTTTTAATTGAACCTGCGAACACAGCGTTCTACTTTGCTATCCATCTCTCTCGCTCTACTCATACTAGTATATATATACTAGCTACCCATCTCGCCTTCGCACGGAAATAATAAATATCTACACAAAAAACTCTTATACAGTATTACATATATGTATATCTCTCTCTGGTTATATATTCGTTGATGCGTTCGGCGACTTTTTCCTAAATCCTCAACAATGATCTTGATATTTCAGCTAATTTACAAAAATCTTTATAATTTATACATCTAAATCTTCCTCTATTTGTGTTAACACGATTATTCGTATGAACATTCTTTCAATACATTTTCATTTAATCGCGTTCAGATACACGCGACGGAGGGACCTTGTTTTATAAAGTCTATGACATACATAAATGTAATACACTCCCAACTTTAGAAGTATCTGAAACATAAAGTAAATTGTAAGTAATAAAAGGTATATGATAAAATTATCGTGTTTTAATACTTTTAAAGTATAAGAATATACAATTTTAAATTACAATCATTTTCTACATAAAAAAATACTTTATAGAGATATGGTCTGTGGTTGTACTGCAAAGATAGCGTAATACTTACATTTATTCCTTATTTTCAAGAAATAAACGCAAGCATTCACTGTAATACTTTTGCTCACAATTACCATAATAATTTTACTTCAGTTGCATAAAATTCAGAGCTTACAATGTTGCATTGAGTTACTCTGATTGGGCAAACCGTTTGTTGACAGTTAATTGAGCGTGACTTTTCTTTGTGCCATTACCGCAAAATGCTATACAAAGTTGCACAAGCAATTTCTTATTTTAAGACAATATTATTATGGACTACTTTTGTATCAGACTTTTTCACAAATTCCTTCCATGTGGTTGGACGTACATGCAATTTTCTTGTTATTGTCCGACTATTTATGAACGTTTTAAAAATATTGTGGTCGCTTTGTTTCGTTCACTATAAGTATATTCAGTCTATAATAATAAATAAAAAAATACTTTGATATTTTATGAATTTCGTAAATAGACCAAATATACCAATGGGTATACCGCAGTAAACTCATTATTAGCCATTTAATTAACGGCCTAGCCATTTTACTAAACGGCGCCAATCAACCAGCGAGAGGCCTGATGATATTCAGCCAATACATCTACCGTAGAATAGTTTTATTTGCTTTAGAGTTTTCTGAACTTAGAGATAGAGTTTGATTGTCATTAAGGCTGGATTAGAAAAAAGGCTAGTCCGTTAATTGAATGGTTAATTAATCTACGGCAGATATAACACAATTTTTGACGAAATCTTGGGCTCAAATATGAGTGAGCACTTATTTTGGGATTGATTTGTGTTTATTATTTATCATACTTAGCTTTGGAGGGAAACATGTGTTTCTCCAATGCAGGTGATTGAATTAGCAGAATGAGTTTAAAGGCGTTTCAAAGGAAACAAGGCCTTTACTTTAGGTTAGGTTAGGTTTACCAGGGGTTATTTTATTTTTTGCTGAATGAGTATTGTAATTTTAATGAAAATCAATGTCTAACACTTAACTACTTAGTGTCAAATATCTGCAACCGGTTCAAAAAGAAATATCTAAGATCTGAGAAGAACGGAAAGAAAATCAACGCGGTTCTTTTTATTGTTATTTTTTTTTAATTATCTAATTTTTATTAAAATCAGAACTAGTATTCAAAGTAATGAATTGGTAATATTTTTTAACAGAAACACTCTTTGCTCACTCATTAATATATTTTACAAAGTAAAAAAAAGATATATTCGAAATCAGCACTCGTCCAAGACGCTATAAGCTTCGTTTAACTGTGACATATAAACAAAAGACGTGGATCTAAAACAGAGTCAGTTCACATCCGGACATCCATCACCAGTTCCTGGTGGGCGGTAAATAGCCCGTAGTGGTAAATCGTGCATCGAAACGCAATATCAATGGAGTTGAAGCTTCATTACGATGGTCTATTGCGCACACGCTCCGCTAAATCCGATACTGGTGTTAGAAAATAAATAGTGTCGGAGTCGTGATGGAGAAGTGAATTTAAATGTATTTCTTTTTTTTTATTATTAAATATATAATTAATAAAATGTATTAGATTCTAATATTTTTGGGCTTTAATTTCAAATAGGAATTTAGAATTACAAATAATGGTAGTTGATGTTGAGCATTCATCACCATCTACAGACATTGGCACTCTCAGAAATATTACAATCCTGAAACCAAACCAAACAATCCGAACTTGGGGACCTAACATGTCACATCCTTTGTACCTTTAGTTACGCCGGCTCACTTCCCTTTCAAGCTTGAACACAACAGTAGAATATTTAATGAGAACATACACAGGCGAACTGGCACCACCATGTAAGAGATTATTAAAATTATAATTAATTATATTAAAATATTTAAATATACTAATACAATTAATTAAATGCATATATGAAAGAAAATGTTCGCAGCCGTCAGGATTAATAAAGAATTATCAATAAAATCCACCCTCGATTTCGAGCACCCCTCTCGAATGCGATAAGTAACATCGTATATTATATCGCCACCAATTTCCTCCATAGAATTGTTTCGATACATAATACTTGAAGTATCGCGTATATTATAATATATAGCGTCGTATAACCTATACACACGTAAACAGATGTGTCGGTGTGTGTGATTTTAGTACAAATAATATCGAATAATGGTTAACGAAGCTATTATACTGGTATTAAGAATGATGTTTGTAGCTTATTCCAAAGCGCTGCTATTTTACGGGTTGATGGAAACTAGAAATAGCAGAATTACACCTGACACAGTCATGCTGATTTTCATCACAAGATTTATCTCAATCAGCCATCATAACAAAAAATATTTGCATGTAATATTAATCGCATTCAAACGTTGTTGTGAGCTTAATCCTAGCAGGATTTGACCCGCGTCCGTCTTTATATTTTTGTTCAACATACCTAGTCTACTTGTTAGAAGCATCATGAATTAAAAAATTCTCTCCCACGTTTAATTTAATTATTTTTTCATAAAAAAAATCATTGTTCATTGTTTCACGTATTTAATAATATTTTTTTTATTATAATATAATGTATATTTCATTTTATACAAATAATTTTCAAGTAACAAAAATCCGTAATAAATAATTCTCAGTCTTAACATACAAACGATCACATTACTGACAACATATAAAATTGACTAAATCTCTTTGAATTATGCGAAAATATCTCTAAATTAATATCTACTTATAATAAAACCGGTCACAGGCGTGTCTGTAGATGAAACATTTTTATAAAAACATCTGCTAAAATATATATTTAAAACAACATAGATACATATACAAATTTATAAAACGAAATGTCAGTTTGTTTGAACTCTTTTAGAAACATGCAATTAGATTCCAATAAAAACCTTACATCGTTAATATTAAATCAACTTAGATCAACTTAAATAACTGGCTGATTATAAATGATATAATCAAAATGTTCCCAGGAAGATCCAAAATTTTACACCCGTTGTTCATACAAACCAAGGTATGACCACAGTATCGTGAAGTCAATACTTTTTGCCAAAGAAACAGATGAATAATAACTTAATACAATGTGGGCGTGTATAAACTTACACCTTGTAAATAAATATTTCCAATATGAGGCGTGACATTAATCTCTCTTATAAAATTTGAATAATTTTGCTTATAAATATGATAATCTTGAATTGTAATTTATTACCTTAAATTTTAAAAAAAAGCTATATAATTGATATGATTAATATAATAATGTAATTACATCAATTTGTTTATGTAGTTTATTCTTAATTTATTTGTTTAACGTTTAAGAGGAAACATTAAAGCACAATTCAACATTATTTGCTTCAATTGCCAAAACATTACAAACCGGTATTGTTTGATCCATGATTAAAGACGTATATTTTAGTGAAAATTCAAGTTAGCGTAGTATGAATTTTGGGAATTTTCGTGAAGAAATATAAAAAAATTAACGAAGTTACAAATTTTATACAACGCTAACTAAAGGCAATTTTTGTAATCAATCGATTTAAATTCCGCTAACTATTATTAGCGGAGTGTGCGCACACTCTCGAGTTAGCGTAGTATAAATTGTTGGTATCGACAGGTGCACTCTCTATTCCGTCAATCCCATAAGGGACAGCAAATCTAACACGAGCGAAAATAGTTCAAGCACATGACCAATGGCTTTACATGCTTTCCGAAGCACGGGAATGTATGTATGCACATACATACCAACTTCCAACTTCCAGACTTCGGGTTGTTATGGAAAGTTTTTTGACAGAAAAAAATTTTTTCGGCCCGAACTGTGATTTGAACCTAGGGATATGCGGCCTTATATCAAGCAACTAGACTAACGAAACAAGTGGATATTCTCCTGGATGCTTTTTTATTTTTATATGTTTTAAGCTTTCGATTCGATTTATTAAGTACTATTATTTTTTTCATTTAAAAACATCGAATAAGAATCTTATTTCAATAATAACTTGAAACGGAACCGCAATTTCTTATCCAGGGGCTTTGTTCATCTGATGGCCATGTTTGGTCTGACCTAGTTAGTGTCGGTCTGGAGACGTCCCGTATTTTTGTGGGACACTCGCTAAAACAGACATGCTCAACTTCTGTTGCAATTTGTCCGGTATATTTTCTTTCTTAGTGTTTGGATACATGCTACAGATAAAGTTATTTTATCGTTATTTATTAAATTAAGTAGCAAAAAAATAAAGATTTCCTTACACTGGCTTATTCATCCTCCAAATTGGAATCCAACAATACTAAGTAGTGCAGTTTAACGGTAGAATAAATGATGTAGATGGTACTTACCTAGACGGATTTGCAGAGACCTATCACTAAGAAATCTAAATTAATATTATTTTTGGATTAATAAATTTTTAATCTTTAAAAACTTGGTGAATTATTAGATCTGAACACGAAATTAATTGTGAACACGCGAAATCCCAGTAAAGCTTTTCCGAGTCTGAACCGACAATCTACGGTTATACTCACTTGTTCTAGCCACTGAACCATCTTGGCTTTTATAATATTCATAACTATAAGTATTGCATAGTTAAATAAATTCTTAGTCTTTTGTATACGTTTAAGATCGTCCTCACCTCCATCGCAATAGCAGCATAGTATTACAAACTGTTCTAATCTCTATTAAATGCGATTGATAACATACCGAGCTCAGACTATACCTATTATTTATTTAAATTTTACTGTTATCATAAATTAATGAAGTTATACATGTATTTCAAAAAGATAACAATTTTATATTAAATTTATGCGTCTGGTCTTATCCAATTAGTGGTTCTATATATCCGGCATTATATTGAGACACGCTAAATCAAATACGTATACTTTGACCTAACGGTTGTCTTCCTTCCTTTTTTATAAAATAGCTATAAACATATACAAGATTATGTTAATCATTTTTCATTATAAATATAATTTCTTATATGATTTAACGTTTACGCTATCTGAATAAATTCAACAAATATTTGATTTATAATTTATTGCATCTATTCGTTAATCAAGTTATAATTCTAATCCCAATTGATGACGCTATGATTCTCTGACCGCCGTTGTTGTAACTTATTGTATTATTACGATAATATTATCCATTACATAGAAATATAATACATTTATCTTTGTTATTAATAATTATTAATCAGACGCAACATATTTCGCTAAGCCGAGTGCTGACAGAAATATTGACAATGACATTTACAGCTTAATCAAGAGGCGGTAATTCGTTAAAGTTAAAATTTATTGTACGAAATTGTATAGTTTATTGTTATAAGTGTGTTCCGTTCGCGCGTCGCGCGGCGGGGGGAGTCCGCTATAACCTTAAATTAATATTCTGTCAGCGCAAACGTTTTTCGGTTGCGAATTTTATGATATCAATGCGTTTTGATCGAAGTTGAATATCGTTAACAGAAACCATTTATCTGTCGGTTGTATTTTTGTATTGTGTTCGTCTTGTATGGCGATAAATCAATGTATTATATGGAATGTGTTATACGATAACTTTAGTTTTCATTCTGTTCTTCGCACATCCTCGATATTTAAATAATGTCCGGATTATTTTATTTTTAATATTAAATTATTTATCAGACGATGTTATTCTTAATTTTACAATAAATTTATAAATAAAATTGTTTGTATTGTAACTTTAATATAAACATTTTATGTATTTTGTGATTCTATGTGTGCGAAACTAGAATTGTTTTTTTATAAATATATCAAATCGTTTCTTTTACTAATAATACCTTAAAATTATATCAAAATTTGTTAATGTATCCAAGATCTAAGGAGCATAATATTCTCGTTAGATAGTTATATAGTTTTTACTTTTAAAAATGGATGTTTGATTTAATTTAAAGATAAAACTGTACTGTATCAATGCGTAACTTTTTTCTCAGTATTAAATTGAGACAGCGAATCGAAGTCTGTAAAAGTCTCGAAGTAGTGAAACAAAGAAGACGGAGGGTTCGTAGTTCTTCCATGGAAATCCGGTAACAAGCTGAAACTTTGTCTTGGCGTGGTAGTTTTGTCTCATTTATGTTGTTATCTCGTTAAAGGGAAGAAAGACGTTAGTTTATATTCTAAATGAAATATAAACACGTATAGAAACTTTGAGAAAACCTGATATTTAAAATTTTTATTTCCTAGAAAAAATATTTGATCAAATATTTAAATTATTTCTGTACAATAACAATGAAATGTATATACTAATTAAATTTTATAATTTCGTTCTCATTAATTTAGCTTCAATTAACTTGCTTATTGAACAACTAGAATTAATTAACTAGTGTCAACGTACTTGCTATCATATGCAAATTTTTTAGCAACGCATCGTTTTATTCTAAAATTGATAAAATTAACGCGGCAGGTCATTGCACTCTAGTTCATTTGCATTACTTTGTTCGTCATTACAATTCACTTAGATTTTTTTTAATAATTACATAATGTATGTAATTTAATAATTACATACAGCTTTGCGCAAGCCATATTATCATCCTTCATCATTGACGACCTCCGTGGACGAGTTGTGTGTACACCGGTTTTGATATGTACGCCACTCAGAGGTCCCGGGTTCGATTCCCGGCCGAGTCGATGTAGAAAAAGTTCATTAGTTTTCTATGTTGTCTTCGGTCTGGGTGTTTGTGGTACCGTCGTTACTTCTGATTTTCCATAACATAAGTGCTTTAGCTACTTACATTGGGATCAGAGTAATATATGTGATGTTGTCCAACATATTGGACAACATCACATGTATAAAAATATATATTTATTTTTATACCATCAAGTGAATGGAATATAAACCAACTGAATATAATTATTTACTGTTATAATTAACTCAAGCAACAGCAAGTCTAGGTAGATACCCACACATCACATATTCTACCGACAAGCAGCAATAATCAGCATTGTTTTGTTCCGGTTTGAAGGGTGAGTGAGCTAGTGTAACTAACACAAGGGTCATAACATTTCAGTCCAAAGGTTGGTTAGCATATTGGTGATCCTTATCACCAACATCAAGGTGATAAGGTTTTATAATTATTTTCTTACTAACGCCAATGTCTACGAGCGGTGATGGCTGGATAAACATGCTGTGATACAGACTTATATCGATTTCTTCAAGATATTTCCTTTAATACATTTTTTAAACAAACAAAAAGCATCACAGCAATGCTAGCTTGAATTTGTACGTAAGAATTTAGCTACAATCATGCGTTCTACCCATTGATACATATCAGTTCCATCTCGGAATCCGAATTAACATAAGAACGTTAAATAATACAAAAAAAAATCTTTAAATTTAACAATTAATATTCCCATCAGAACATATCCTTTTATTTCACATATTATCTTAATATAATATATGTTAGATCGAGCGATACGTTAAATGTGATTCTGTTAAACATTCGTAATCTGTGCTACCTTTAGCGGTTATACGTCAAGATAACCTCAAAAGATAAGATTTTAGACCCAGTGCCTCCCTTCTAAGAATATATGCAGTGTGAAATTTAATTCCTGTTTAAAGATAAGGGACGTGAGAAAATGTTTAAATAATAAAGTTTATTATTTTTTTGTAATTTATTTTGACTATCTGACTATTAAAAAATATTATCTGAATTATTTTTTAGGGATGTTTTCAGAACGCTTTATTCTAATAAAATAAAACATCATATTACATATCATTTAAAATTTATAGCACTTACTACTAATTTATAATAAAAATATATATATTCATTGTATAAGCTAATCGTTTATAGGGCTAAATATAATGCTGTAGTGTCTGTAAGATCGAGCCGAGATGGCTCAGTGGCCCATGATGGCCCAGATGGCCCAGAACGCGTGCATCTTAACCGATGATTTCGGGTTCGAACCCAGGCAGGCACCACTGAATTTTCATGTGCTTAATTTGTATTTATAATTCATCTCGTGCTTGGCGGTGAAGGAAAACATCGTGAGGAAACCTGCATGTGTCTAATTTCAACGAAATTCTGCCACACGAGTATTCTACCGCATTGGAGCAGCGTGGTGGAATATGCTCCAAACCTTCTTCTCAAGGGAGAGGAGGTCTTAGCCCAGCAGCGGGTAATTTACAGGCTGCTAATGTAATGTAATGTGTGTAAGATCAATTTTACAAGTAGACGTTGCCGAGTTTATTATGAAAGATAGAAGGTATGTAAGAAGTAACTTATGTTAATGGCATATTATTAAATATAATAGAACATTTTAAAAGGTAGTGACAGATATGCAACGAACTTTTGTGCAATAAAATATTGAATTCGAAATATAAAACGACACGACAACCTATGTATCGTTTCAGCATCTGTGTGAGATTTTGTTCTTCAACTGTGAGATTATTATGGGTGCCTTTTCAAGAAGAAAAGTGTCTTCAAGAATAAGAGCTCAGAATACGAGATACTAAAGCATCTTCCTATTCATCTTAATGCAATCAGTCGGTATTGCAGATGTCCATGGGCGGTAGTTATCACTTTTCATCAGGTGAGTCCCCTGTGCGTTTGCTACCTACTCCATAAAAATCTTAGGTTTCGTGAGTATATCTATATATTAATATTGTAATTCCTTCTTCTCCTTTTATGAAGTTTATTATACTACTAGTATATTGATATTAAATTCCTTCTATCGTAAACACTGTCCTGCGTGTTAAGTTGTAAATAGCAGTTGATTAATTTGCTCTCGATGAGCACATATGTTACGATAAGCGACTAAACCTAAATATCGTTGTATAGATTTGCTTATTTGTATATATCATTCTATCGTAAGCTATTTTGCGTTTCAAATAACGAAATAGAGAAAATATACAATTTAAACTATCATTTTAATAAAATTAGGAATAGTGATATTATAAATTAACATATTTCAATCAACGTAAGTTTCAGTGCATTTTATACCAGACCTTTACTCAAATAATTACTCCTGTCCTTGGTAGGATAATAATATTTTTATTGAGACAACAAAAAGAACCATTTGATTAGTACTTATGAACCGTGCTAGTAGGTCTTTTTATGGTATAGGTAGGACGAGCAAATGGGCCACCTGATGATCAGTGGTCGCCACCGCCCATAGACAATTGCGCTGTAAAAAATATTAACCATTCCTTACATTGCCAATGCGCCACCAACCTTGGAAACTAAGATGTTATGTTACTTGTGCCTGTAGTTACACTGGCTTACTTATCCTTCCAACCGGAACACAACAACACTGAGTACTGCTGTTTGGCGGTAGAATGTCTGATGAGTGGGTACTACTCAGACGGACTTGTACAAAGCCAAGTAAAAGTTTATATTATTATGAAAAATAAATTTAATTAAGTACAAAATGATTTAAAACAAAACCTATCCTTTTAAATATTCCACATCGATATTATACACGCACGTATTTAATTTATTCGGCGTCAAATCACAGGTCAAGGAAGTAGGCGTGTAAAGTTTGGCTGATAATTAAAACATGACTTATGAACGTTACTGGCGACCTTAAAAGATCTTTGATATATTCCTTTTAATAATACTTTATTAACAATAATTAATAAAGATTAATTTCGTTTGATTTTATTTAAGAAATGTAGATATTACTAAAAGCGAATTAAATCAAAATTTCTATACAATAATTACATATTCTATGCGACGCTGAATCTGGATGAAACTTCAAACGATTTTGGAAGAAAGTCATTTAAAATCTATAAAAATAATATAACAATAGTTTAATGATTAATTACTTTGAACACTTTATGGGCTCAACTATGAATAAACTTTTTTATTATAATTGTAATAATACACAAGAGTACGCAGAGTTTTAATACCTCATGCTCATAATCAAACTTTTATTGCTTTGCCGTTCTCAGTAATCAAACGCAAGACCAAAAACTTAACGGGCTTTCGAATTCTCACGTGTGTATTACCGCCAATTATTTAATTCTATCAACCACAGATAAATTTTCAAACGAAAAAATCATCAACTTTTTAGTGGCGGACCGAGAATTTGAACCTTAGTCTTTGCTACAGCCTTAAAAGCTCGCCAACAGACATGTAAAAGAATATTATGCATTATTTTATTTGTCGATAGCTTACCGATCGAACCGCGTACCATCCACTGGGTTACCTTGGCTCCCTTAAGCGATTTATAATATAAGTATAATTTACCGGGATAATATCTACAAAAAATACTAAAATTAAAAAAGTATAACGTACTAATTAGCCCTATACCATACATGTTTATAATGAAATGCTATTATCTGTGTTGAAATTCATGCTCCCCATCTAATTTATTGATAACTTATCAGTTTAGTAGAACAAGTGACATCTGACCTCTCCCTATCAAGGACGACGAGTAATTTAACAGACATATAATCAATATACCGATAAATATGTAGTTAACATGTACAAATGTATATAAATACCACGTCGCTACAGTTTGAGGTAGGTAGGTTAGGGTTTGAGCTGCAAAATGTTATCAATGAGACAAATAAGTAAAATTGAAATGTTAAGTATTTTAAGATCATAAATATGGCTATATCACAGTATTCTAGCCTATGAATGCAATCTCTACTAATATAATAAATGCAAAAGTAACTCTGTCTGTAACCTCTTCACGCTTATAAACTGATTTAGATGAAATTTGGAGTTTGAATCCCGGGATATAGGCTACTTTTTTAATTCGCCCCTCGAGAGGATAAAATGTGTAAAGTGAACTTTGGGTGCTACAGGGAATGTTCTATAAATTTCGCGCGGATAAAACCGCGGGTTCTGCTTACAACAATACTTATACTATTCAAATCAAAAATTTGTAGGATTCACTTTATTCATCATCAATCTGTACCCTTCTTTGTTAAATACTAATGATTGTTCGAAGCAAACTTTTTTTTTTATAAATTAAATATATGTAGGCACATGTTTATGGTATTCAATAAATTTCTGTTCCAAGTTTCTATTCGAACTAAATAGAATATTTTTAATTTTTAAACTCAACATCGATTTTAGGAATCACTTTGTGTCGTATACATATTATACATCGAATTTAATTGGCAACTAGTTGTAAAGGTATATTTATTTAAATACCCTAATAGTTATCGCGAATAAAAATAACAGTAGAAAATTTATAGTACCATTAATTGCATATCGTTCTTAATCTAAAGTCACAGTAAGCAATTATCATATAATTTGCACAGTGTACTCGTAGCCAACATGTACCGTAAAACAATACGTTTTGATCAACCATTTATGGTAAGAACAGGCACCGGTTCTTATCTGAGACCGAGTTCTCTTGTTCTATAAAGCACGTTACACAACTACATATAAATATCTACTATCTCGGATTTAATTACTAGTCAAACATGCTTTCATATCAATACTTACATTCTACTCACTAAGTTTTTTTTTCTAAAGCATTTTATTTAATTCGGTAGATATGTCTTTGCGTGTCAAATGTGTAACATTTAAAAAAAAAAAAACATAAAAAGTCTAAGTTATCTATAAATTTAAATTTTTTAACAGGTGAGCGTTAAATATATTTGAAACATTTAAAAGTAAGATGAATAAACATAAAAAAGCGTCAAAGATGCCGCGACCTCAAAGGATGGGATATCACCTTTTCTTTTCTTGCATAATAGAGCTAAAAACCTAATTTGCTATTAAATGGGTCATTATACCTTTATTTAGTACCAAGGGATAGCTTTTATCTGATGAATTTTAACTTGTCGTTGAAAAATTTTAAATATTTAACAGCAAGGGAAATGTCGCCGTTCTTCAAGGAATAGAATAGTCCAGAATTTTGTAGCTGCTCAGAAAATATTTCAAATTTTATAAATTACTAATTTGACATTGCCCTTTGTTTCTGGAAACAATCAACATTTGAATATAGAACATTTCAAAAAGAGGTCGGTCTGTAGGATTTATCTTGACTAATATTTAACTTGTAAGACCGTATTATCAGATTTTCCTAAAGGTGTGTTATCATTTGTTAGTAATGTAATGAGGTAAAGTGAATAACCTAAGTCGAAAAGATCTCGCGGATATGTCTAGTCATTTAGATTTTTAAAATTTATGATGACTAATATTTTTATTTATACTTATAAAATATTATTCATGGACTTCTTACTGTGGAAAAGAGGTGCTTGGTTTTAAGATTTACCATGAATTTCGAGCATATACGTCATCATACCTTACTTAATTACGTATCGAAGACCTCATCTGTTTTATAACTCTTAGTAAAAGTAAACAAAAAAATTATTCAACATGTCAAATGGCAAATTTTTAAAGTATAAATAAAATTAAAGTATAAATATATATTATTTATACTTTATTTGATAAATCGAAATAAATGTTAAGTTACCGAAACTTAGCTGGACCAATGCAATAACATGAGGTTAATCTGTGTTTACGAGAGTAACCTATTGAACTATTGAAATTCTAATAATTATTTTTTTATGCCTGCGTGACCTAAGCATGTGTTTTTATAAAGTGTTCGTTAAATACTTGTTATCGCGACGCATCGTACGAAGATGAAAGCCTTAGATGTGAATGTATCATCATGCTTCTGTTGTTGTGTCACAAGTTCCATTTACGAAAGATATTTGTTTTAAATAAATTTGTAAGTATTTATAATCTCAATTGTAAAAAACTATTAATAATACTAATATTATACATGCGAAAGTATCTCTGTCTGTTTGCTGCTCTTTCACGGTCAAACAGCTGAATCGATTTTGATGAAATTTAAAGCAATGAGGAACAAAAAAAAAAAAACGAGCGAAATATATTATATAAATTAAATATATAATAAATTAAATAAATAAATTTCATTGCAAAATAGCTATTCTTAAATTATATCAAGACAATCTTAAACATAACAGCCTTCTCAAAGAATATATATTACACAGGCGATATTATAGCGTACTAGTATATGCACAGATGCAATCTTTAATTTCTTACTCTTAAACCAACAGTAATCGAACTTCCGGTGACACACTTGGCACAGGACCAAAATTTTACGTACTTCCTGAGATAGAAGAGAATAACAATATTAACTAATATGCTGTTACTATGAGTTTCTTGATAGAAAAACCAGTAACTTTAGGTTCTGCCATATAAGCTGCTGATTTCAACTGGAACAACGAACCAGTTGAGCGATTAAAAATATTACTTATATTTTAAATTAGAAGAAATACATTTATTACAAAAGTAAAAAGTTTTTTTTTTTTGTTTTTTTAATATGTTTTAAACATTTATCGATTTCTTTCAAATAAATGACTAATAAATTATATTGAGAATATTATCCTTTGTACCACACACCTTAGAAGCTCTAAGCCTCGGGAAATGGACAAAATAAAAATGAGCAGTCTCCTTGTTGGCTTATCAAAATAGATTACTTTTTTCAAAACATCTTCCAGGGGAGCAGACCACGAGATTTTTTTTTATAAATCCTTAAACCTCGGAACGCTTCGTAAACATTTTTGATTTAAGTTGCAAGTTCTTTAAGGGGGAAAATTCTTTAGTAATGAGAAACGGTTGCAAGACTCCTTTTCGTAATCAAAACGGGTCTTTATGTGACATTTTTCTAGTGCAACAAATTGTTTTCGTTTCCTTTTTGTGTTGCTTTTTTGTTTAAGCACGTACCAAAAGCGCGTGTGTGGGCGCTTAGCGTAATCCTCAGTAATATTTCATAGAGGCGTTCCATCTGTTATACAATAATAAATAAGTATATAAAATATATTGTTATTGATAAAGTAATTCTTTGACTTTTTCTGGTCTCTTTAGTGACTCAGTGGTTTGAATAGGAGAATATTAAATGTAAATTGGGGGTTCGAACTTGGACAAGTTCTATTGAATTTTCATATTATGCTTAATTTGTTTTGTATTAACATGTTTTTATAATTCATTGTCTCTATCGCGGCGAAATATATATCCATCAACCCGCATCGAATTGCCTAGTGGTACAAGCTCTAACATCTGAAAAGGAGGTGAGACGTTAGCCGACCCGTGGGACAGTAACAGACTGTTACATTTCCTCAGTGATCTCGTATGATATCATAATGAACATTCTACCGCCAAACAACAGTACTCAGTATTATTGTATTCCGGTTTCAATGGTGAGTGAGCCAGTGTAACTACAGGCAAAAGGGACATAGCATCTTAGTTCTCAAGTTTGGTGGCGCATTGGCGGTATAAGTAATAGTTAATAATTTTTACAGATTATCTTTGGGCGATGGTGACCACTTACCATATGCTCTTCTGCCAACCTATACCATAAAAAAAAACAATATTTTAGATTTATAGGTATTAAAATGCGTATTTTAGAGTTAAAGCTATCACTTACAAGCACACCTAAATGTTAATAGAATATTATAGAAACTATAACAGCATTAAATAAATCTACCCACATTTGAATATCAAAACCAGCTATCTTATCTTCAGGTACTTTTGCAGTTTCATCAGCTATGAGCAATTTGACTTTTTATGTAAACATTGGGACGAAATAAAGCCTTGAGCATTGCCTACCGCAGAGAAGGGTTTGAAGTATCAACTTAAGGCGTGCTTATTTTTAATACCAATCGTGTTTAGGCAGTCATTGTTTACTTAAGGACAATGTTATTGTAACTTGTTTGCGTTCGCGCGTATTGTTTTAACGACGTAACTTGGTGCTTTGGCTTTGTAAACATCTCAATTATATTGTACCGAACGATTGTTTAATATTGTGAAAGTATAAGTTTTTGAACTTAACGAAATTTAATTTTAAAAACATACTCTGTTGCCGTTGAGAGCCGATATAGGCCAGTGAACACAATAATCTTAAACGATTATTACAGGCAAGCCAGTGAATGATCTTAACTTGCGTTTATGATTCATCTGGTGCTCGCTGGCGTAGGAAAACACCGTGAAGAAAACCTACATGGACAAAAAACTACCACATGTGTCCTTTTTTAGAGTTTTCGATTTACATTTGTTTTTTAATTTTAATTAAAATTTTGCAAAGTTCATCTGAAAAAAAATATTAGCCACATATAAATCGAAACAAAAAAATAGATCTATTGCATGAATAGGCAGGCACATTTCGATTGTTAATGGAATAAAAAAAATATGAAAGGATATTTTTAAACACATTTCACGGACGAAATGCTACAGCACAATAAAAAAAGACCCGCCACAGATTATTTTTAAAACAATTCCACACAACAGTAGAACTTTTTGCTCACCACATGTTAGTGATAGCTTCATTTATTACTAAGCTATATTTTATCTCATTATTGCGCGCTATGGGGCGCCATATTCGGGTTTGTCTAGCACGAGTTAACAAAGGGCTACTAAATTGTTTTAATGGATGTGGAATCGAAGAGTCATTACGCTTTGTGGCGTAGAGCCATCATCCCCTCACCTGGTAAGCGATTGTTATCGCAACTGTTATAATTAAAAGTGTTTTAACGTCTGACCGTCTTGATTGAATGTATATCATTGTCATCACGATCAGCTTGTATCAAATGTTTTCATGATCATTTTACTTGCGAAAGCTTGTCTGGGTAGGTATCGACTCATCAGATAATCTACCGCCAAACAGCATTACTTAGTATGGTTGTGTTCCAATTTCAATGGTGGGAACCAGTGTACCTACAGGCATAAGGGACATTGGTTTCCAAGGTTGGTGACACATTGGCGGTGTAAAGAATGGATGTATCTTACAATGCCAATGTCTATCCACCATCTATCATACTGTCGTCCATTTATCCGTCCAACTACCCAATATAAAAAAAAACTATTAAAAAATAGTTAAGATTCATACATTTAATATCTATAAGAAGCATATTGTTTTAAAGAGATCCTTAAAAAAATGTATATAATTTAAACTCGACATAGTGAAACTGCAACTTCGATAAACACGTGTACTCGTACAAAATTTAAAAATGGTAGGTTTCTCCATTTAAATAAAAGACAAACGATTACAAAAGAAATAATCCAATAATAAAATTACGATATTTCACATTGAATAGTACGATGTTTTTGTGGGCAACAAAATATAAACCAATTCCTCGAGCCTCGCCTTCGTACACGCATTTAATAACGCATTACGGTTAAGATGAAACCAACACGATTAAGGACAGCGGTTCAATCTTATAAAACTACGACCGCTAGACAATAATTTTAGAAATTCTGTTAAAGTTGCCGCTAAGAGATTATCTTCTAAACTAATAAGGAAATTGTTGGCGGGATTGTATTTTTACGGTATAATTCAAACACTAAGCAATTATGTGCTAAAAATAATTGATTAAAGGAATGTATGGTAATAAAATTATATATATATATAAGGGTTTATTTGTTTGGCCATATACCCTATATATGTCATATATAATAACAGTACTCTGTATTGTTGTGTTCCGGTTAGAAAGGTGAGTGATCCAGTGTAATCACAGGCACAAGGGACATAACATCTTAGTTCCCAAGGTTGGTGGCGCATAGGTGATGTAAGAAATGGTTAATATTTCTTACAGCGCGTTTGTCTATGGGCGGTGGTGACCACTTGCCATCAGGTGGCCCATATGCTCATCCGCCAACCAATTCCATAAAAAAAAAAAAAAAATATGTATTGGTGGTACCGTGCAGGAGTCTCATGATAGAAACACACTACCACCGCCTACATCTGCAACCACGGGAGGCTTGCAGAAGCGTAGCTGGCCTTTAAGAAAAGTGTTAGATCTTTTCTTAAAGGTTCCCAAGTCGTATCAGTTCAGACAACCACCGACGATAAAGTGCGAGTGCGAGGCAGAAAATCCTTTAAATATCGCGCTGTTGTGTATTTTCGGATTCCTAGGTGGTGTGGATGAAACTTCAAATTCTGACACCAATTCTGAACGTGACATTCATTAAGCAGCTTTGACTAATCCAAACAATCGAATAATATCGCTTTTTGAAAAAAACTTGCGTATGATTGTCCATTATCAAAGGCATACATCCACGGATACGGAGCAGAAGTATTATTTTAACGTAGATGATGAACCGTGAACAGACAGGTATAAAAATGAGGTGTAGTTAACGACAGAGCAGAAAGAGATACGTCATAATATCAGTCTGTAGTATGGTAAGAGGTGATTAAAGGAAAATATGTACTAAGCTCCAAAATAATACCATCAAACGTACTTCTTGTATCCGTATGGTAACTGGAAATCGAAGCATCAGCAAAATCATTCCCAAGGTGAGCTGGCGTCAGGTAGTATGAAAATAAGAAAAATAAACGGTAGTTTTTTGACACGCAATATTGGTAGTTTTTAGAACTACCGTATTATATATTTATGGAATTTGAATAAAAAAGAGTGAGGTAAATTTGTACGATCTCGACGTGCTTGTAAGCGATCGCTTCGTTTAATACTGATTTATTCGTTATATTTATTTATATTTGAATCGCATAAAGCAAAAAAACAAAACCGTCAAATAAAATCACATTGATACCCGTTCGAAGTTCGGACGCGTAGCTAGTGTAATATAAAACTATTTCATTTCAAATAGTTGCTCGAAATCGTATCTCAGATGTTGTACTAGCTAACACTATTACGTGAGGCTGTACAAAGACTTTCATAAGCTTAACATCCTTTGCCTGAAACCAGTGGACGGCGAAATTGCCTCAAGTCAAGTAAGCCGCTTCCTTTGATAGGGACTTTGTACTAGTCAACGAAAGAAATGTGGATTTTAATGCTTAAACCCTAAGAACTATTGTCATATTTTGAACAATGTATCGCGAAATACAATTCTGGTGTGAGCGCAATTGCTATGCCTTAACATTATATTACGCATACATAGATTTTCACTTAGTGAAATGTTCGTAAAACACCTTTGCGATCCTTTATGTTTCATAAATGTGTATTGTTGGATATTATTTTACGTTGGCGTTGGAATAAATGTGATTCATAAATATGTATATTTTATTGTAATCGTTTTTGCCAGTAATACAGTTTCTAAGAACATTAGCGGGCCTCGATGTAAGACTTCTTTATGTTAACTTACTCATTCATTTGTTAATAATTTCAGTCAAAAAGACGGCAGTAATTCAACCAAAATAAAGAAATACTACTCTGGTAAATGGAATTGATCAAGACTGAGCTTAGTTACGATAATTTAGGCATGCAGTTTTATAAAATGTTAATATCTAAAAATAAGATATCATTACAATAAGCTTATAAGTCTTTCAAATGATATTTGTATTTTTTACATCATCATACGAATACATACTAATATATTTTATTAAAATTTATTTATAATGTCATTTTTTATGAGCAGGGATTATACCATCCGGTCACACGCATTGCTCCGATTTGCTTCCATTAAACTATACTCAAACAACATAAAAGCTTTTTATTCTTACTACAGATCAAATAAAAATATCTCACTACCTAAGTGACTCATGAATATTAATCATTATTGGTAGGATTATTTCATTTTGTATGTATGTACACTTTTATGGACAATAACTTAGTATTATGCAGTAAAGTAAATATCCTATCCCAGTAAATATCTATAAGTAAATATCCGATTGGGCTAAGGCCTCCTCTGCCTTTGAGGTTAGGAGCTTGTTCCACCACGCTCCCTCAATGTGGGTTGATGGATTCACATGTGTCATTTCATTGTTATTAGACAAATGCTGGTTTTCTTTCACCAAACACTAGATGAATTATATTTAGCATATGGAAATTTAGTTGTGCTTGCCTGGGTTTGAACCGGCAAACGTCGTTAATATGCACTCGTTCTAACAACTGGGCAATCTCGGCCATAGTACCTGGGTATTAGGATATAAAAAGATCGGTTATGAACCATCAAGCCCCTCCGTTTTACATATGTCCATGGGCTGTAGTATTCACTTTCTAGATAAGTTTTCTCCCAATAAATTGGTATTCGTTATTTTAAACTCAACGAAAATCCTGCTAGAAATGCTATTATTCGCAACATTTCAGAAAGTCACCGTTTGTACACGGATTGATACTTTTTTATCTGTTTGTTTTAAATTAAGACCTTTATCGTTTGATATACAGAAATCTTCGTTACTTAAAAAAAAAATACTGAATATTACCACTTCTAAGAGTGTTCCGAAATAAAAGACATAGTTTATTTCACATGTCAACAACAAATCTTGCTGGACACACCCAAGTCTACCATGTGTCGAATACTCACGTGTAATGCAGACAAATATACAATTATGTGCTTTCTTGACTTCACTAAGTTATAAACTTATGCGGACGGAAATACATACAATATAAATTATATGGATATCAAGTATTAGTTTAGTTATTAAAAATGCTGATCATTTTCATTTGTTAGACCACGCCAATTAAATTGAAAAATGACGCGTAATTTTTTTTAAGTCGAAAAATAGTAATTATGTAATCAAATTATGTAAAAATATTAATTCTTAAATTAAAATACCAATTTAAAAAAAAAGAATAAACATTCTCGTAATATATATATTTTAATAATTAACTTGTTTTATCATACAAAAAACCTTATCGCAAACGCTTAATCAAAATATGTAGTTACTGTATATTTAAATAAAAAAGATAAATTCACATCAAATTATTAACGAATCCTTGGTTTAGGTCTTCATAAACTGCATCTTCACATGTGTAATTTGTAAGCAATTTTAGGAAGTGCAGAATAATACTTTAGCAGGTTTACAGAAAATAGTTAAAAAATGCCTCGCCCTTTGAGGAGAAGTGATACGGATTTGTCATATCATGTCATGTCATTGTCATGCACATGTGGCATATTTATCATCCGACACGTGCATCATGATATTTTCCTCATCGCCTATCACTCGAGTGTCACTTTCTGTACCCCAGGAGAACGAGTATGCTAAATTACATGGTGATCACTTGAGTATTTAAAATGACAACGCGTGACAAATAAAAAAAAAAAATATATCATAGCATTTATAATATTAGTTATGATATAAAAATACGTATTTTCTTAAAATCAGTTCTTGCCACACACCAAACGCGCGTATCGCTATGGCGATGTCTGCCTATAAATAGGTATAATCGATGAGACAATACAATCCAATTCCCTGAGGACAGCAAGGTATACAACTATAAGAATGTATCTACGTCCCGTCTCGGAGATGTTCTAATATTGTTTTGTATGATGTTACGAAACATTGAGATGCCCATTTGGAGATATTTTTCTTTAACTCTGTTCGTGACTGTACATAATCACATAGTCAAACGAGAACACATTTATTCAAATTTGAATTTTAAATAACATTGTGTAAATAAACGAATTTATAAATGCTTTAATCTTTAAGTTTCAAATAGCTGTTCTTTATTTAAAAAATCAAATTAATCGATAAATTAAACATCCACTACAAAAATATTATTGTATTTAAAAAAAAGTATTTTGATTTAAAAAGGGCACCCATTCTTTTTTTTTTAATAATTTATCAAAACCTATTATTTTTTAAATTTCGAAATTACTATGACATTTCTCTTTATTATTTCGATAAAATTATGAACGTGGTTACAAGAGGATAAGTTCGCTTTTCCGACATCACATAGCAATTATATACTTAGTAATTACCGTTTGGATTATCGATAATCCAGAATATATCAACTAATTCCACCGCAAAGCCTTGTAGCTTAGCTTAAATACATTAACTACTGTCATCATGGAAATTTGATATCGGTTGATAATTTAATGTTCTTCGCGGGTCTTTTTACGCATAATGTGTTAGGTTATAAGTATTTTGTTTTTTAAGCACAACATGTGTAGCTTAATGTTACATGACATGACTTGCAAAGCAAAATCCAAACCCGTCCCTAAATTTCAGCACTTTAATGAAAAGAAAAAATAGCTTATTAATTATATATAACAAACTACAAATACGAGTCTATATTATGTTGTTACAATATTTATTCAGTTTTCTTGATTTCTCTCTCACTTGACTTGGTGTTGCTTCGTGCAAGCCCGTCTGGGTAGATACCCACCACTCATCAGATATTCTACCTCCAAACAGCAGTACTTAGTATCGTTGTGTTCCGGTGAGCTAGAGTAACAAGGGACGTAATCTTAGCTACCAAGGTTGAAAATAATGGTTAATATTTTTTACAGAGCCAATGTCTTTGGGCGTTGGTGACCACTTACCATCATGTGGCCTATTTGCCTGTCCGCCTACCTAAACTATAAAAAGATACTTGAAAATTACCCAGCCTTATTCCACTCGCGAACTAAAATAGACGTTGACAATTCCAAATTATGTAAATTCTAGTAGAAAATCAACACAGTTTTTAACCTTAATATCACCACTCATACATAATAGTTATATTACTGCGAAACTACAATACTTTGTGGATGTTCTGGCTTGGAAGTTGAGTGGTCCAGTGTAATTACAAACAAGGGACATAACAATTTAAATACCGACGCTGGAAGCGCATTTGCGATACAATTTATGCAAAACATATGAGTACTATTAAAACATCCACTTATTAGCAAATCTACTAAGTATTCTAAACTTATAAATCAAAATCAAAATTTACTTTATTCAAGTACACTTTTGCAAACACTTTTGAATCGTGATTTAACAAACTATTTTAAGTAAAGCTACCACCGGTTCGGAATGTAGATTCTACCGAGAAGAGCCGACAAGAAACTCAGTAGGTACTCTTTTTTATCATATAAAAATACAGTCATGTTAGTTAAATACAATTATATATATATATATCTTATGTCTCCTACCTGGAAGTCAACAAGCATTAACTCCACGCTTTATATATATAATTGACTATAAAAATCTGGTTAAAAATATCTATATTAATAATTTCGTGCTGGTCGAAATCCGAACGAAATCTATCCACAATTAGAAATCGTTGAAAAAATATATTTTTTTATTATTTACATATATCTACAAAATTCGTATAATCGAGATATTTCGATATTAAATCCACGAAATTCAATGACAACAGTTTCAACGGGAGGCCCTGTTTGACTTTTATGGGTGCATTCAGAAAGTGTCTTCCAAATAATAATTTCATGCACGGTACGGTACTGTAGGTAGTATATTTATATTTTTGTAAGTTTTATATATTTTACCCGAACTTAGCCGGGTTTTCATCTAGTATATAAATATAATCGCACAATTTCCAAGCGAGAAACTTATGTGTTCAAATCTAAGCCACATAAAAAAAAAAAAAAAAGAAACTATTACAAAGCAAGCAACAAACCACTAATGTTAGTGTAAGCTAAGTAATTAAAACTCTTCCGAGCGAGTAACACGCCGATGTCTCTATTTTCTTAATTAATGTATCTTCTACTTGTATTTCGTGGAGGCACTCAAAATGCTGCATTAGCCATATCTTTATTATTCTTTTTAAGAATTCAAATTCGAAAATGATGTAAATATTTGCGTTATCGCTTCAAATATCCATTATCATACGTAATGCTCATATTCAAAGTTCGATAAAAGATTTAGGTTTCACTACGGCTTTTCACTTTAAAGAGGGTAATGCTTTACACGTGTAGGGCGCGCCTTACACAACAATTAAATTAAGAAGTTTGTGTTTCATTGAAACTTTTAAATTTCGAACGTTTCGTAAATTGTCCTAGGCGTTTTGTAATTATTTCGTTACAGTGATTAGGTACGGTTGGACATTTAATTACGACTTTTACTGTTGCATAAAACGTTCGTTATTTCTTTATTTTTATAGTATTATATAAAAAAATAGTTATCTGTAATTTATCGCTGTTCCGATCACAACTGGAACTAGGCGTAACTTTTCTTTTCCCTTAGTTTTTTTTTACTTTTTGTTTGTGAGAAGTTACATAACAACCCTATGACTGAAGTTAAACTGGTTCGCTCACCTTTCAATCTGGAACTTAAAAATACGAAGTATTGTTGTTAGCGGTAGAATATAAAATGAAGTACCCAATTATTACTCTAGCACAAAGCCTCGCCACTAGAAAACAATCGTCATTTCTGTTTCTTCTTGGAATAGAAACGTTATCCTTCCTGTTCAACCGTTTCTATTCTTCTAACACTATCCAGTTGCGGTTCATCCGAAGTTGAATCAAAATATAATAGGGATCATCTCATAACCGATATATATATAGAATATATAATTAACTTCCTTTGCTAATTCCCGTTTAAATATTAAAATAGAATCGCTAGAACAAACGTATAAAATGCATAAAAAACAATTGAAATATTACAATAAAAATATAAAGGCAAGCGAATTATTAGACTTATATGGCGTTGGTTTGGACTCATTGCAAAGTGTGGTAATGGCAGGTTGAGTAGGGACTTGACAGCGAGTATACAGAATGAAGAAAAACAAACAACAGGCAGACAGTTCGAAGAGTTGACCATACGCCCGTAGAAATAATCGCGTTACATAAATATAACTCGCACAACATAAAAATAACCTTTTAAAGCTAAAATAAATATATCCAATAGTAAATTAAGATCTTATCTTAAAAATGTGTTTCTTCAATACATAAACGATATGTGAAAATAACACCCTACTACGGTAAAAATCTGGATCACAGATACGAAACCTTTCTACGCAATACGATTACTGATCGACAATCTTGTATAACGACTTCCAATGAGTAGCTTCGCGTGACATACATTCGAACAAAAAGGTTGCCCGATGAATAATTGAAGAGGAAATTATGATTGATTGAAAATGTTCGCACATTTTATTTCGCTTCGATATATAAATGTTTACTCGCAAATATATGAGGAATGTGATTGGTTATTTTGTATAATACATAAGTGTGTGTTAGTTACACACATATGAAATAAATAAAAATCTTTTAGATTTTCTTCAAAGGAAGAGATTTATTCCAGCACACTCATGAATAAAGAATAGTTCAAATATATCCTATTAAATCATACGAAACCGAAATGACAGTTTCTAATAAAAAATTATAAATATTCTCAGATTACACATCTCAGAATATAATCTGATTGAGCTTCATATAATGTATGCTACAAGAATAAATACCATATATATGTGATAAATTGTATTTTCAACATTATTATAATACTAATTGTATGAAAATATTTGTCTTTGAACAATGGTACTTCGAAGAATCGATAATGAATATAAAAATCAATCCAAATGGTTTACAATGGAATAACTCATATATAATTATAAAATAACTCTAATGAGATAAAATAATCTTATAAGAAAATTTCAGGTGCAAATTATTACAATAACTTTAATTTAACGAAATTTAAATTAAAATTTCTTATTAAAATATTTTTATTAGATATTACATACAGAAAGATTTTATATCACGTACATACAAATTAAAAAATAGTTTTTTTTTTCTTCATGAAAGTATAATGTTATGTAATATTTTACTAGCAAGAAAAATACGACGCACATTGCAGATCCTGAAACAGAAAGTGTTGTGTTACATTGACTTTACTAAAGGTTATAAAATTTAAAGGGATTTTATGATTGAAAACGCATATCACTAAAGTAAGTCAGCTTCCAACATATCACGAGTGGGATTATCTTTTAACCGCTGACCCTTTGCTGAATAACTAGTACTATACAATAACTACGTAGGATATTAATTTTGAAATTCCAACGGCGACAAATATTCACTGATACGAAACGTTGAGATACGTTAAAAGTAAACGTATAACAATTTAGATCCCTCACGACTGCTGATGGGGGTCATAAAATATCAGAAGCGACTAAATCGAGACATAAATCATATTTACATATAATGCTATCTGCATCAACCAATTATAATTTCACAGGCAATAATATTTATATCAATAAATAGTATATGTACTGGTCACGTAAAGGGCGGAACAGATTATGCTTAGATTGATTCAAACGCACTTACTCGAAACTGTGGGCGGAATAATTTGTAATGTACTTCTGGCTTGCTTACAGCGATCGAGTAGAACTATTCTGTTAGAATGAATTCGAAACTCACCGCAGGCACCATTGTGAAACAGTGATATGCGGTATCTATACTTATATAGTTTAAATATAAATGCGAAAGGAACTCGGTCTGCTTTTCAATGTCAAATTACTAAGCCGAATTTGATGAAATTTAGTATGAAACAAACTTGAACACCAAGTAAGGACATAGACTTTTTATTACATATTTATGGCTACAACTCGTTAATAATAATTGTAACATATTACACACGAAACAAAATATTATATTGCAGGTAGGTATGTATTAAGTAGGTTTTAACACAACTGGGGTATCTAGTGTAATTTCTCATATGAATTTAGTTAGAATTTAGGCGTAACATAAAATTCACATTGTATTTAAATTAAATTTTAAATATAACTTGAATTATAATATGTTTATATAATAAAATAAGCAATTGACAGATAATATCTAACAGATATGCTTGACTTGACTTGAAAATATATTTCCCGTAAATCCTGTGATTAGTATCTGTGTTTCTTTACTTTTCAGATCACAAGCAACATATATATCAAAATTCATTACAGTGATTTAATCAGAAGAGGTAGAAAACAGACATAAGTACATATCAATTTTTAACATTAGTATATTTTTTAAGTAGGTAGGCAGACTAGTAAATAAACTACTTGATGGTAAGTGATGACCATCGCAATATAAAATATCACATAGGCAATGCGCTACCAACCATGGAAAATAAGCTGTTAAATCCCTTGAACCTGTAATATATTAATTATAAAAAAAACATATTATAAATGTTTGCAAGTAATGTTTATCATTTCTAACGATAAAAATACTTTGAATCTGTTCTTTGGTACTTGTCGTCAACTTGTAAGATACTTCAAAACATTGTTATGACAACAGAAAGAGCTACGTTCACGTTTTTAAATGTATGCATACGTATCACCCATATCTTGAGGTTTCTGTGCAGTATTATGTTAAGTCATCTCCCGGCTCAAGACAGGTAACATTATTCAAATGCACGCGTTTCTTCAAGACTATAACTTAAAAATAACCACACATCTCTATGTCAATAATAATAAAGATTATTTTCGTTCGTCTTTTTATTTAAAAAGTTATTATACAAAGCTAGGTCACTTTAAAGCGGAGACAAGGAATATTTCAGTTATTTATAGAAATACCTCTTTTTTGAGCTAATTTTGCTTATATAGGTATTTTCTGATGAGAATTATCTTAAAATAAAATAGTATACGTGAAAGAACTCAAAGTTAACATTAAAACTGTGCAAGCTAAAAAAAATACCCTCAAATTTGACCTTGAACTTACCAATCGTTGCGCCGAAAGATTTCTATATAATTTTCTCTATGTATTAATATGTATTCGTTATTAATTCAAGGTTTATCTAAATGGTTTTATAAATATTTCTATAAAACTTAAGACTCTGATCGTAGCAGCTTGAGAAAGTCGATCGGAATACCGACATAGACATTAAATAGATACGGCTTTCTTAAGTGGTTTTATAATTTTCATATTGCATAACTTGAAACGAGTTTTCAATATGGACGAATAAAAAATATCTTGACATAGAACTATGTACTTGTTATTGGTTATTATGGTATTTGCTAATAGATTTTTAACAAGACTGTCTCATTTATCAATTAGCTTACTTATAGGGCTGCCGATCTCGGGGTTTTGGGTTCAAGCCCCTGACCAGCTAAAATCATAGTCATCATCGGCATAGTAGCAAATTAGAGTCTAGAATTTGTAGTGGCTCTTCTATGCTCTGTACAGCGTGTATTTTGTTAGTTGTTTTGATAAAACTTAGGTACAAATTGCATCTGTGCGGCGCATTTTCTCATGCACTATATCCTACGAAGATCGCTTGTCATTGAAATTAGTCACTGTGTCAAAAATTGACATAATTGTTTAGTGTTACTATTTCTCTTACCCATTTTTTTTTAATTTTACTGATTCGTAATAGACTGACTAACTCGTTTTTTTATATTCCTGCATCACGCTATAATGGTAACCTGGTTGAAAAACATTGAGTTTCAGAAACATACCTCTTTTCTTCGTGGTATTATAACCATCAATACATTTATAGCAAGAGTTTTATTTATCTAAAAGAAACGATAAAATATTAAATTTGGTAGCAACTGGTAATCTCTACCTAAAGACATTGGAAAGAAACAGTAGCTCTTAACTACACTGAGTCTTAAGAAGCTATGAGAACATTTTATGATTTTTTTCATAGTTTTCAGATGACTAAATACAAATTCTTACTTAAGTCTCATCATCGTTATCAACTGTAAAGCCTATATTGAAAATAGGATTGTTTGAAATATTGAAATATTAAACTATGTGTACATTGTCCCCCTTAATACCATAAACCAGTGACGTTTTGTGAAACCACAGAATACTAATCGAGAGATTAGCTGCGACCACGAGCCAACCGACGGTAAAGTTCACATGTATATTCATATCAATGAAGTTTGCACTCTGTGACACTATGACTCTTATTTGTCAATTTATTCATAGTTTTTTATTCAGTATTTTTATATCAAGTAGAGTTGAAAAAAAAAATAGTAAAGAAAAATATAAAGAATACTCTTTTGTTTAATTTTTAACAAATTAATGATTAAGCCAAACATTATTATATATATAATTTTCCTGATAACTTGACAATGCAATTTAAGACCTTGATATTTTAATATGAGTTTTTATATACTTTAATTTTATGTGTATTTTTTGTTTTAACACGTATTGAACTTATAAATTTAAATGTGTCCAAAGTGCTTTTTTATATTCAATATCAATTTCGTACCTATATATAAAAAGTAATCTGCATTTAAAAATCAATTATTACTAATAAATAAAACAAAATTAAAATTACGACATCTACACGCTGACGTATTCATAGCCATATTTACTTTAATGAAATGGTAATGTAAAATTCATAGTATAATGACACTGATAAAAATGAAACTAAAATAATAAAACCTCTTTAGTTTAATTAAATCTTGGTATAAATTAGCATGAATAGAATTTAGGTACTTTCTAATAATAGTTATATGTTCCATAAAACTACTTGGTGGTAGGGCTTTGTGCAAGCCCGTCTGGGTAGGTACCACCCACTCATCAGATATTCTACCGCCAAATAACAGTACACTGCATTGTTGTGTTCCGGTTAGAAGGGTGAGTGAGCCAGTGTAATCACAGGCACAAGGGACATAACATCTTAGTTCCCAAGGTTGATGGCGCATAGGTGATGTAAGGAATGGTTAATATTTCTTACAGCGCCTTTGTCTATGGGCGGTGGTGACCACTTACCATCAGGTGGCCCATATGCTCGTCCGCCAACAAATGCCATAAAAAAAAAAAATAATAAAAACGTATTAAAAATTGTCATTTTTGATGCAAACAAAACGCGAGACAGTGGCAATAAAAAAAACTAAAATTACATCCAAATTTCTAAACGTTTCCAAAAACTAAGTGGACAGAGTTGAATTCGTGTCATTGTTCGGCTTGCACTAAAATATTTTAAAAAAGAAATTTCAATTTTTCAGAACAATGGCCTGATGAAATGTCCTACAGGAAAAAATGATACCCTGGTCTTTTTTACTAATCGCATTTATATAGCAGTATATAACTTTTTCATTCTAAAAATCTATTTCAATTGTAAAGAATATAAGGCAATTTGTAGCTATGTCAATTTGAATAAAACTGGATTCTATTCTGCCTACAATTTATATAAAATGGAATGCAATCACAATTGTTAGCATCGTAAAAAATAGTTACAAAATAACTTTGATTACATGAAATAAAATGACGAATACGAAATACTTATGTATTTTCAACCGAATATTATTTTAAACTGTACCGAAATTTCATTATTTATACATAAATCACATTATTCCAATATGCACCAATTTACTTGAAATAAAAAATGTAGCCATAACTGTCAGAGCAACGAATATCGAAGAAGCATAGAAATAAAATGTGCACAAACAAAAGCGGATAATACGTGTCTTATAAAATGTGGTATAGTTCTGACCATTAAACACAACACTAGAAACGATCAGATAAATGTTTGACAATGGAGCCATAACATAAAGACATCATATCATTCCATGACAATAAATTTTTAAAAGGGCGGTTTAATACACAAACACAAAAGACCGGCTAGGGACTACGAAGTTTTTTTCAAGTGGTTTTCGTGTTACTTCGTAAACGCCTTTGTGCAATCCCAAAGTTCTCATGATAAAAGGGAGTGATCAAAACACAAGGCAGCTTAAAACTTTCATAATTTATGATACATCAAAAAAATTTAAGACATAAAGTTAATTCGAGTCTGAAATAGACTTGTTATGATTACTGAACGAGTTTATGGTGATTTATGTTGCCGCAATTTTGTATGTAATTCTTGGATGTGTTGTTTTGTTAAGTTGAATACTGAGAAATGATATTATCTCCAAAGGGTTTATGTTATTTCTGGCTAGGATTGCTTTAGTTAAGCGATAAAACACAACAAAGTACCAATTATTCAAAATATATTATCAAATATTTTTATTTTTTAAAAAAACTTTGACCAGCCCATGAAGGCTATGAATAGTCATAAGCTGGTCACCTATAATTCGAATGTTATTTATTAGTGGGCTAAGAGTTGCAAAAAGTGTCAATGATACAGCCATACCCTCGAAAATATTGTGACGGCATCCCGCTGTGGTTTATTTAGCAAATGCGGGTGTCTTATCAAAATGTGATCTTCAATCCGCAGCTGACTTCATCAATGACAATAAAAGAACTATTTTTCTTTTCATTTAAATCTACAACAGTTGGGCTAATAATGCTTTGCCATTATTAACACCTCGAATAATTGAAATATATTAATAAAATCATGAACTCATTGTATATGAAGGGTACAGGCAAAATCTAGGAATATCACTTCGTAATGGCAACAATCATATTAATTCTCGATGGTATGAGCGACAGGCTCAAAAATAAAACCACATTAAAATCTCACGTAAGGTCGTTTGTATTTTTGCATGATATTTTTTGTTTTCTTATGCCTAAATTTGAACTAACCACGCAGATTCGTTTCGTTCCAAATCAAATAATCTGCATTTAGTGATTTAAATATTAGAAGATTATATGCTACAGAGCTATAATAATTAAAATTTACTCGGTACGTGAGATAAACTAAAACTAATAAAGCCTTGAGTTTCAGCGAAAGGACGTGTAAGAATTTCTACCTTCCCTGTGATGTTGAGATAAAACATTATTTATTAAAGCGAGTTCCATCACACGCGATCTAGACAAATTAAACGGGTAACATGATCACTTGAGTGAGAATTTTTTAAAATTTAACCTTCTACGAAGTAATCCTTACCAACCGTCCTTAATTAATAGGATTTTTATTCGGCTTATTCTTATCTATGACATGGAATTTTAAAATGTTAACATCTATTTATTATGAATATTACATTTTAAGGCATTACACACTGCTTTGATATTTTCCTTTAGGTTTGAGTTTGTGCTTTCACTAGGTACGACAAGGATACAATTACGTACTTTGTTACAGTTTATTTTCAGAGATGACTATTTAATCATTTTTATATTATCTAGTATAAATTATGATAGATAATATTATAGATAGATAATCTTGTTATATATTAAGGACATAGTCCATAAACTTGAATTCTCAATAAGTGTTTTGGAATAGTTCTGTTTGGTAAAAGTTAAAAAAACAGAGTTGAATTCTATGAGATATTAAAATAAAATTAACAGTAAACCGTATTTTAATATAATAGATTTACATACAAGTAACTTATAAAATATGATTTTGAGAATAAACGTTATATTAACACAAAATGACAAAGCTTATGTGAAATTTAATTCATCGATCAAACAATAGAACGTCAGCAATCTATACTTATAATAATCGTATTTACCGACCTCTTCAACCCTCTTACCGCGAACACCGCAAAAACTGAATACACAAGCCTATGAGAAAAAAGTACCAGGTGCCTACCGAAAGCCCTCATTGTTCCAGTGAAAGATTAATAAATCTCTGAAGAACGTATATCTGCGACCGATCTCGCGGGATGCGAGCTTCGGGCCAGGACGTTATTGCAAGCCCATTCAGATGCCACAGTTGAACCAAACAGCCCTTTGTTAGTACAAAGGTGTCGCGCAAAGAAAAAGGGGCCCTATCGTCGATCTGCCTTATCAGATCCAGTTCCCTTCCGAGGTCTCAATAGTGCGGTGTTTTGAATACAGGAGATCTAATTCCCCTGGCCACAATAACGGAGACTCCAATTTATTTGGTACATCAATGAATTGCGATAAAAGATTTTTATGTAGATCCGCTATCGCTTGGCTCGTGGTCGTATATTCAATATCTTAAATGTCACAATATTCATTATGAGGGTGCCAGCTGTTATCTTTTTAATTTCGAATGCTTATCAACATCTTAAATTTATAAAAGAGTAAATGGAAAGATATTTTTTTTAAATATATCTTAAAGATAAAATTTATATTTACAAGTCAAAGGATATTACTGTAAAAATACACTGAACTTGTTTTGGAGTCAATCACTGTATAATATTAATATGGAATTATCGTTATTATAATTATAATTAAAAAAGATACTGACACATGCGCCTGATCATCAATTATTTTTTGTATCTCGCTGGAATAAAGCATTTACGCGTTCTTAAACGTGAAACAGGGGGTAATGTGGGGTACACCGGCACCGACTGCGCCAGAATAGCCTATAAAAAATCGGCGCAACCCACTCTGTCTTTTCGTCAGCCATCAGGGGTTCGCTTGGGCCGAAACTACAGGTTCGAAACTAGCCTATTTTCCATCAACCACCATTCTAGCATCATTCATAGCTCATCCGTTGGACATTTACAAAATTTGTTATCAAAAGTCTATCAATTCTTTTTTTATGCAGTTTACCCATCGCGCCAACGAATCACGAAAATGATGAACATAAAAATTCTAATACCCATGACATTATATCATACATTAAATTTACTACGGAAATCAATTGCACATCGTCAATCTTCACACAAACACTCGCTAATACGTCGCCTACACATGTCCTTGCATTATCCGTAAACGATTCCACATCAGTATTGATTGATGCTTGTCCTCCAAAACAACATTCTCTACTGCTTTTTTCGCTTTCTAAGCGACATTAAACACAATACTAACAATTGGGCCGATCAAATGGAATATTAAGTTCGGTTGTCATTTTTAACGATCTGTGTTTGCTACGTAACAAATATCACCTCCTTATCAAACTATTATGTTACTTATTTCAATTGACGTAAAGTTTAAATTGAAAGGACACAGATTTTGTCTAGGAAGCCATTTGAAAGAAAGAGGTTATTGTCAGATGCGTTTTATGGGTTATGATTTATGACCAATGACTCCCAACGGGTTCTGTGATAATCTTATTCAGACGCCTCTTGTGAGGTGCACAATGCTACCTAAATTAGCTATGGCCATATTGTAAGTATCAAGGCTTTACCGAAAACATATTCATTGGACAACAGTTCTTATGGTGTATACAATAGAAGTATTTTTTGAAGTTCATTACCCAGTGTGTTACGAACAAGAAGTTCATCTACTTTGGATATGAATAGTTGTTTACATAATATACAAATGATACGACTACACATTTTTTAACTATTTAATGTCAATTAAATACTCGAAACTCACATTTCGCATTTACATAAATAATTACAGTCCTTAATGGAAATATATCAATTATTCTTGAATATAAATTATAACAAATCACAGATACGTACGTAAATAAATTTTAAAGCGCGAGAGACGATTCACGTCACGGCACTTTTTCTTCATTTTTGTCATAGCATCGATCTGTCACACGAGTCAGTCCCCGGAGGGTAAGAGTAATAAAATACTAAAAAAACTTAGCCATTATCCGACCCTACTATTGTAGAAGACCCAACACCCAGACTACAGATTACTTCTCGTTGAAGGGATAACATCTTAACGACGTGCCACGTAGGGGTAGGTAGAAGTATTCTTCATATCGAGATTTTTATTTGATAAGGTCAGGAGTCATCCATAAGAGCATACTTGGACTGATAGAGTTCAATCTACCTGCTTTTGTGACGGAAAATATTTCTAAAAAATCTGAATAGATGTCAAAATGTATTTTGAATTTAATATTAATGTTGTTATTCTAAAGAAATATGGAGTTATTAAAAATATATATATTTATCCTATAGTCATGCCACAGTTCACCTGGTTGACAAATTAAAAACAATTGACAGACATTTTATTGCAGTTTAATTCTTTATTTCTTGTTGCATTTATTAGAAATAAGGTAGGTTGTTATTTGGGAATATATAAATAATAAAAATATTTCAATATTACGAAAAGTTAATTTATTTTTAAATAATTTCCATTATCACTATCTATCCTGATATTAACTCATTGATGAAGTGTGATCACTTGCTATGATGGCCCACCTGCTGATCTGTTTTCGATGAAAAAAATCCCTCTTGCTCGTCCTGTTACATTGTCTAAGCGGGTGGTCGTCTCGCCTACTTCAGTTCGTAGTTTTGCACATATTACCTGAACTTACTTAAGACCATCTTTAGTAAATGTAAAAAATTAACTTTTATTTATTCTATATTATTTGGCATTACAATTATTATTAATTTTGAATCTTCATTTTATCTTAAAATTAGATTCTTCTCAAAACTTTTACAAAGGAGGAGCGAAAAGAACAAAAAAAAAAATCTATCCTTTCCCCTCGTAATTATTTACAGTGTAAACGGATGTTTTCATTTACCATAAAAACTTTTTTATGTATTTTTTACGTTTGTTGGGACTCCTCGCTTAATTAGTAAGACGCTTAAGGCGTGGACGAAACGCTTTATCTCGTGTCTATCGTTCCGCGTCTTTGCTTAAAACGACACTAACTCTGTCACTGCAAACAAATAATAAAATTATTATGACAAATAAATAATAAGAATAATTTACATCCGCTCAATGTAAGCAAGAGATGTTATCAACATTTGACAAAGACTGCAATAAATCTCCAAAGTGAGAGAACTATGATGTATCTGATATTACGTTACTTATAATTTGGATGTGACTACTTTTTAAATTCATACATGTATGAAAATATATAATATGATATATATATATATATATATTATAATAATATGATATTTTAAAATTTATTTAACTTTTATAATATCATAATAAAAAAGAATGATTTGTTTTGTTAAAAATATAATTGATTTATACCTTTATAGGAACATGACGTGAACGATTGCATTGTACATCTTGAAACGAATGAAAAAGTAATTATTCAGACGTCTCTCCTGTCACAGGACGTCGGACACATCTTCACAGATGAAGCAAAGAGTACCGCCAGGACGAATTATCTATAAAACAAATACCACGTTCGTGTAAGAATGAAGTAACTACACCAATAAACATCGCAACTACTTGCACAAATCTGCAGTGTGTGCGCTTTAATTAACATACCTAGTATTTCAATTTTATTGTCCTCATAATACATACTAGGAAATAAACTTAATCCAACAGGGCCGAGAAGCGGAGGTATGACTCATTATCTTACTCTTACTTTCCTATAAATCTTATATATTAATAGCGTAAGTCAATTTTTGTCCCAATAATTATGATACGATATATGCACATACGATATATACACGATAGCTGCACATAAAAAATCGGTTATGGTCTCATTTTGAAGAGCTCAAGTCGTAGATGTGTAGAAAAATAAAGGTAATTCTTGATTGCAACACAATAAATTGTTACTATTTAAAAAATAATGAATTTTAGAGAGCGGAATAAAGTTACTGGCCGGTTAGAGTATAAGAAAAAAAATTAAAAACGTAAACAGATTTAAAGTAAATTGATATCGAAAGACTCAAATTCTAACGTTACTAATGTATAAGTCTATTTGATATTAAAAATTTCATTTAAATAAAGTTTCATCATTTTGGCGCCAAATGTAGAGACTTGCAGTTTACAATGAAATTAAATCAAAATAAAACCATGTCATAGGTTTTGAAATTCCTTAAAAATTGAATAAACGCGAAGTTTCGCGGGCGCCTCACTAGTATTTTATATTATTATTGTATGTAATACTATTGAACCTTAGTGAATAGTACATAAGAATGCAAGTTAATCGAAAGATCATTAGTTACTTGGTACTTATCTCGCCCGCTACCGGTTTCGACTGCGTACGCTTCATTACTTTGGACGCATCATTTTTTTTAATTATCAATGAGATATTGTTGTTTATCGCGTATTTAATAGCCTATATTAAATGTACAGTCACATATAAAGTCCTTTGATATTTGAAAATCTATAATTTAAAATCTTCTCTTCACAAAAAGTATATGGATTAAAATCAGTCATTAAATGATTGCTTTAATTTCAAGATCTTTACGGTTTATTTTTTTCTAAAGTCCGAATCACGAAAAATCTCCAAGAGTTTAATTGGTCGAAATTGCATGTTGTTTTTTTTAGATGTGTGTTTATCCGAAACATAAAGAGATGAACACAAACGTCATGAATTATATTTAAAGCTGACTCAATTAATCCTAAAGAAAATCCAATTTAATATCGATAAACAAATCTTCTGATTTTAACAGTGAAGAATAAATTAATAATTATTCTCATACATGTTCTTCACTTTCGTTCGACACAGTACCAACCACCATAACTCTATCTCAGGTTTCCTCCGAGCGGACCGCGATACCATCTTGATATTTACTTTTTATTTATTGACATTTTCTAATGTACAGTCGCTGCCATTCATCATGCTGGAGTCAGATACGAAGAGTTCCGATAGCACCTTATTGTTTGCGTTTTCATAATGGATTATTGATAAAGTACGTGGGTGTCCTTAATCTCTTCGTGTTAAATCTACAACGATGTTTCATCAAATGAAATATATTTCGTTAATGATTCATAGGGATTATCTGGACAAAACAAAATATACAAAACTTTATATGACTTTGCTATCATGAACTAGTAAATATTGTTGATGCCATTGTATTGTACAAGGATATTAAATAAACGCGATTGTTATATATTATAAGATATTAAAAGGGCTATTATTTTAGTGTATTATTAATGTCAACAAAACAAAGGATTTTTATAATACTCTGTAATTTTGTATCTTAGTAATTACATATATTACGTATTCCACTAATCGAAATGTAGCTAAAAAATGGTTTAAGTCGTCTGTCAGCCCTAGCGTAAAACGATTGAATTCAGATATTAAGTGGACAGAATTTATGGTCTCTTCGTCTTAATGTGGAGAGTTCAGATAGTGTGCCTACTCATTAATGGTGTAACAGTAATCTCAGAATTATAAGAACGTATGAACACATTAGTCATGGTAACGATTGCTCTGATTGGTGATGTTTTATACCGATTTGTATTTTTTAAACCAATTAAAATGGAACTAAAAAATGTATAAGGTACCTACTGTTCCTTTGTTTTTTTTTCAATACTTTTTTATTGTATATTTGCATTATTTTTTTTTATAATTGCGGGCATCGTGTAATATCTGCTTAGCCTACAGATTGACTGCAAATAATACCGAAAAGGCGTTAAATCCGCATTTTATATCGTGTATTTGATAAAAGAACATTTATTAAAACATATTTAATCCAGTCACCATTTAGGTACGTCAATATATTATATAAAATGGTGACATTCATGTCAAAACTGGGTCAATATCGACAGCAGTTTCAAATGAAGAATGCTTAACTCCACAGATTTCCCTCGAGTAATTATTGAAACAATGAACCTAAAATTGGTGCAGTGACTAACGGGCGGTCACCATCCTCAGTTCCAGACAATTAAGCGACTTCCCGCCAACTATGCCTTCCAACTTGGAAAATATATTAGAAATGGCACCAAACTGGTGTAAAAATCGGTAACGGTCTGAAATCTAAAGAAGGAATTTATTTCAATACTGAATTCGTATTAGTTTTACACTATAACTAATGTCAGAGACTGCTTCGTTGGTCTAGTCGTTAGCTCCTAAGATTTAGACTTAGAAATCCCGAGTCGGGTCAAATAAATTTTGTTTGACTATAAAATCAAAAAGTTTTAGTAATAGCTCGAAGTTTGAAATTGGAAGATTTTATACTGTCATGCTCCGAATAGCACGTATATAGGTTTTTCCGTTCCATTGAATTATGAGTGTGCATATGTTTCAAGATCGAGAAGAAATCTGAAAATTACGAGATATCATCATTACTGCCTTGTTGGTTGGGTGAGTATTGTGTACCATTCAATATTGTTAAGGAAAATAAATATACTTACAAATTGTATTCCTGAAACCCAATTAATTATAATTACCCAATTAATGAGTCGAAGGAGTAATCTTTCGGTCGCTTTATTAGTGGTTCCAAGATTGAATAATATTGCCATGTAAACGATATGACCTTGTTGAAAATAAGACTGATGTTCTACACCGTCCGGTCAGTACATTAGTTTAATGAATAACCAACGCATTACACTTCTACAGTACTATTAATTCTACCATCGACCTACTTTTCAGAATAGCAGTTCATTAAACACTATTCAACTTATCATAATGTGGCTATTAGTGCTTCAATTTTTTAATTAATAGGGAGAAATTGGCAAAAGGACGAAGAAGTAAACGCGTTCTGTGTGGGAATGTCAGTGTGCGCTTTCCTTGAACTGGCTCTTTGATGTTTTCCTTTATCGCGAGAATTGCGAGCTGTTTATGTTTCGTTTAATAGAAATTTATGTGTGAGTCAAGATGGAGTTACGTAAATAAATGTCAAAGCTGGAGTCGGGCTTAATATACGCTTGACCGATCTCTCAGCAGTGATGATAGGGAAATTCCGATGTGTGTATAAATCATACTGAAATCATATTAAAGGATTATATTTATACAGAATATCAACAGTTGTTTGATATTTTCTTTTAAACGTATTAAGTTTTTACTGACATTATTGACTATGAATATTTCTATTAATTCATCGATAAAAACTTATTTTTAAATTAAAAAAAATATATATTAGAAACTTTGCAAGTTTTTTATTTTTAACTCACTCCAGTTTCAGCAAAATCAGAGACATATATTATAAGAATTAATGTTACTAGATTCATTCTTTTTACCACACGGTGGAATTTCTTGAAGCTATTATATTGTGTAATTTTAAGTAAACGAGATAATAAATATGAAACGATAAAAATAAGGATAAAACGTTTAAAAACAATTGAAGTCAAGCAGTTAATGAAATTTGCAATTTCGTGCTATAAAATAACATTCTAATTTTAAATCGTTCCAGATGTTCATGAGCGAATAACTTACGCCGACTAAAGTGAACCTTAAATCTTCTCCGCCTGGATGACTCCGGCGCCAAGAATTGAATTCGCTTTGCATTCCCTTACGTCGGGAGATGTGTTCCGACTTGAGTTTTGTGCAATTTACACTAGAATAAAGATGGTTTTTGAACGCTGTACGCGATGTTTAGAATACAAAACCATGTCAATAAGTAGAATTTTAAAATATCCTACATTGTTACGATGTTTACGTACTTCTAGAATCATTAGATATTTTCATGCCAAATGCTTTGATTGGCAATTAAAAAATGCAATGTTTTCTAATTTGCACAATATAAAACATGGACATAGAAAAATGTAATAATTAATTATTTTGTTTTTTTTTATCATAAACGATAAAAATATTAAAGCAGGAATAACTATGCACGAAATTCTATTTATCTGTTGAAGCAAATATAAAGTAAAAATATAGATAAACTAAGATGTAGATATTGATTATTTTAGTCACGATAAAAGATTATTAGTGTCCATAACCATAATGGTAAAAAAAGATAGGCCTTCATATTATTTTTTGTACGAAGCTAGAACCATTTTTCCTTATTATTAAAATTAATAGATTAACGGGCCCGAATTGATCTTAATTAGTCCGCATAATAATGGCGTACTTCCGGACCAATGGGAAGAAGCTTTGGTTTCCAATATTTGAATCTGGTGTATAGTATCTTGTTTGTAATTATAGACCAACATCATTACCTTCAACACCTACTGTCAAACACTGTTCCAAAGCTTTGTAGACAATATAACACACACTCTAGGAATAAAAATGATCAATATATTCATCGATTACCTACGCTTGTAAAGAGTCGCTGTTTCGAAAATATTATTTTAACAACTTAAAAAGAATCGATATCTGTAAGCTTATTTTTTTAAATTGTAGTATTTAAATTTATAATTTTATTTAGAATTTTTGCTGATGCTATTTTTTGCGTTTAAGCATTCATTTATTAATTTAAGAATGTATATTTTGTGTATATCTGTTGTTTAAGACTCATAAATTAAAATAAATAAATAAAGAGATAACCCTTATAAATTATTTTGTTTTTAAGTCCTTCTGCTTCCGAGGTTCTGAAATTCTTATTTTAAATTGGGAAACTGTTTTTTACCTCAATAATTTGCACTGTAATTATTGTTTACTACAATAATAATGTTTTCGTGATGAAATTTTGCCAAGCGCGGCCAATGTCAAGAACTCCATTGCGTTGGAGACTTTATCATAGTTGCTAAGTGCGTAAATACAGGACAAACATATTCATATAGGCTAGAGATATCAAGTGTAGGACCAATGCCTTCACGTGTTTACGGAAGTGTGGGAGTCCCGCTAACTTCCTAATTCATGGTTACTGCATGGCCGATTACATTTTATTGGCCTATTTGAAATCGGAACTTCAATATTTGCTGTCTTATAACCTATTCTCTAAATCAACCAGGAAATTAAATTAAGTTTAAAAATATAAACGCTTTAACTAACTCAGACATCGAATCAGGGACAATAGTCCTGTATTGTAAATTAAACGTGATGTGTTTATTATTGAATAATTTATTTTATAATTAGTTTTTGTAATGTATATAAAACTTGATTACATCATAAAGCAAGGTCTTGAAAACCCATAATCTTTATAATTAATAAGAAACTAGTTAGTTTAAAAACAAAATGGACAAGTATGGTAGTAAATTATTAAAGAAGACTAATTACTTAATATTTTTTAATAAAATATCGATATCGACGAAAAATCGTCTTAAAACTGCACTCTTTTTGATAGCAGTTTCCGACTCCATTACGTATACGGCTTCTATCTCGCAACTCGAATTAACTACTCCGCCTATTCACTAGAGAGGATGTTAATTAAGCCTCTGAAAGCATTAGTAAAAAGCTCCGGCCTTTGAATGAGCTCTCGCAATAGCGTAGTATTAGTGTGTTTAAAATTGATGAAGCGTGTTTGAAAAAGGATTGACTTCAAATAATACTGGCTGGTTATATATATTCTTTAAAAGTAAAGACCTGTTCATATCCCCCTACTGGGCTAAGGCCACTTCTCGCTTTGGGGTGAAATTTTGGAGCTCTACGCTGCTCCAGAGTGGATTGGTGAACATATATGGCGTAATTTAATTGAAATTAGACACATCCCGGTTTCTTCGCAACATTTGTCTTCATCACCGAACACAAGAAGAATTTTAAACACAAATTAAGCACATGGAAACCTGGTCGACTGGTGTTCGTCTAGGTTTAAGCCTGCAATAATCAGTTGTAACCACTAGGCCATCATGCCCTTAGTTTATCGGTATATTATTGAACAAGTTGTCACCCGCGGCCTCGCTCGCGTTTTAAGGTTAATCATCAGGCGTTAGGTTTGAAAAACCATGTCCTTCCTTGGAGTTCAAGCTTCCTTTATATTCAATTTCATCAAATTCGGTTCAGTGGTGTCCGTGAAAGAGCAACAGTCGCATAGAGTTACTTTATCATTTGCAATATTAGTATAGATATATATTAATTATTTTTACACAAGAAGTAGATTTAATCGGTTGCATAAATATAAACATACCTAATTTTACGAAAAAAACTCTAGTTTGGGCTTATAATTTCAACATATTTTTGTAATAAGTAATTTTAAAAAACGAAGCAAAATTTAACGTTGTGTTCCAGATTCGAAATCCAGATAAAATGTGAAACCATTATGAGGTTATTAAAATAATGTTAAAACATTATTATGCAAGCTACTGATACAGAAATTACAAGAATCGAAAAGTTAATGACACAATGTAATATTGGACTCATGAGTAAACTTTTTGGGCATATGTTTTTAAAAATCGAACATGCCCATTTTTTTATATAAATTGGATTCCTGTTTTAAGAAATGTTGCCTCAATGTATAAATCATGTAGAAATCATGTTCCTATCAGCATTTATCACATATCTTACTTCAGAGTTTTTTTTTTTTTAAAGCTTTACTATAAAATGTTGAAGATATTGGTTAATTTCCGTAGCTTAAATAAAATTCTAAAATTACAGAATACAATATGACGTCATAATTTTTACTAACTGTATAAATATAATAAATGCACAAATGTAAGGTCTGAAAAATATGTATTTTATTTTATAAGTTTTTATTTGACCATTCAAAGTAAATATCCAACGATGCAATTAAGAGACTGTGAACCTTTTCGCTGTAATTATCACGCTTGCTTGCGCAGATGTGGCCGTAGCTTAAACATTTCATATAAATATCACGTATAAATAAAATTAAGTTATGTGAGCAAAACGTCAAGTTAATTATTATCTTAAAATATCATTGCATTTGAGTTCCAGATAAATTGGCTTCACTTGTCCCAAACGTAACTTGTTCATTAGCGTTTAAATAAATTCATTAATAAAGCTCGCGAGACAAGCAGTCAACGAACGAATCTATAAATCAAATAGTAAGGGAGTGTCAGAGACAAAAGGACTATAGCGTGAAGCTAAGACGGTAACACATACGACGGTTTAGTTCGAAGAACATCAAAATTATGTCAATATTTACGAATTCCTTGCAAATTGTCATTAACGCGGTAATCCGTGAGGCAATTACAGTGCCGGGTGTGATGTCCTTTAAACTCATAAGCGATTATGCTACTGCCAATTAGTATCGCTTGTTGGTACGTTCAATTCCTGACTGCCTTTTCAATCTCGCGGCCAGATGTGAAGGTCGCAGATTCCGAGGTAATTGTTTCAACACATAGTTCAAACAATATCAGTCGAGATATTCTCAATATCAATCTTAAAGTGTTTACATTACCATGTCTTTAAATATAAATTTATGATTTATGGCTATTGATGTTAGTTTTCTTTTATCGTTAATATGTATAGCTTGATTAGTTTTGTTAAGTTATAGTAATTTTTTTCTTATATTCAACTACCTATCTCGATAAATCCACATTAAGTTAAAGATTCTTGAATATATCTTATCTACTAAATTTTAGCAACTAAACCAAAAAAGTATTTATAAAATGCAATCATAACAACTAATAAAAAAAACTAAACGAATAGGACACAGAATGCTGCATAAACAAAGTGACTGTGTGTATCAAGATTTACTCTCTTTCCAAAAGCGGTTCCCACAATGATCTCTCTTCACATTCGATGTGGCACGCACATTTATTTGGAGATGTCTATTGTATTACCCTGTTAACGAAATTTAGAATGTCTTTTGTCTAAAATTCATCTGATTCTAAAAATAAATCTTGACGTATACCTCATGTGACATTCACCAAAGAATTACGAATTAAAATGCACGATGTTTTTATGAATAAATTAGAGAATTATTCAATATTTTATGGAAGTAAATTCCATAGCAGCACTTTTATGGTGACGTTGATGGCTATTTCTGGTACTCTGCAAGTTACAGGCCATGCAGGTTTTCTAAAAATGTTTTTTTTTTGATCACCCTACACTGATACTTCGTCTAGTATCAACACAAGATGAAGTACAAAAATTAGGAAATGAGTGGTCAAACTAACAATTTGGATTTGAATTTAAAAACTTCGAGTAAGATTCACGTCCTCTAGCCAGAGGGTCCTCCCGGTATTACAGACATTGTCTAAATAACATATGAGGATCAACGTAACTTTATAGAACTAAATAATGTACGATATCACTTGAAATTATAAATGGTTAATTTTGTTGAGTTTTATGCTGTTACATAATTCGTTCACAAAAATAGGTATCCAAAACAAATAATTCTTCAAGTATATAATTTATTAAATAAGGGATAACTGCTTTAAACTACGATAATATTTAATTTAGTATTTAAATCAAAATATCTTCGTAAACGTCGGTAAAATAGATTAACGCGCCTCAGGTGATGTAATAGTCGAATCAACAATGTCGAGGCGTTAAAAATTTCCTCGAACGCCTTTCAAATTTCGCACGCACACAAAATCACCTTTAACCCTAAACCGATTTCGATCCAAAGGTCGTTAAGGAAGGCAATGTACCGACGAGTCTTCCGACCGATTTATCTATGTTAGCGCCTTGCCATCTATCGCGTTAAAAATGACATCGCGTTTTCCCAGGCACATTCAATATCGGGCACGTTTACATATTTTTCAATCTACCGTCAGGATCGAACGAGTTCGCTTATAAATAATGCTTTGTTGAGATTTGTTCCGAGACAGCTCACTCTGTTGCGTCTCCGCTAAAATTGATAGTGAAAAATAGGTATGAGCTTGTAATACACTTTACTTTTATACAACCACGAACAGACAAAGTTCACGTGTACTTTGTTTGTACATTGTAATACAACATTTGAATATACGTTAATTATGAATTTACATGTAACGTCTAAATTACAATAAACGTAAATCATAACATAATTAATTAATATACGTTTAGGTACTCGCTGACAAAGGACAATTTTATTTTATTCTTCGTGCGTAACATTCATAACTGTTTCGTTATAATGTAATTAAATTTAATTACGTATTTTAATTTTTTAATGCGCTACCATTTGATCTGTAATCAGAACATATATAATGTTAATAATAGATTACGTATATAATTGTGACAGTGAAACGTTTATTTCTACTTTTAAAGGTTTTTATCTCTTATTCTATTCTCTAACAATTCCACGATGTTGGTCGAAAGGGTCTTTAAGAAAACGTTTACACCTAAAAGATTGCAAAGACCCACTTGAGAATGTTTTCATTTGCAGAAAGACTGAGCTAGGCGCTGGGGATTAACACAAATGATTCTTCTATAGGTCGGTGTTGTAAAGGAGCTGCTTGAGCGTATGGAATAACTTTGTGCTAATGTTTAAAGGAACTACAGAAAATTTATCTCACATTGTCGGAAACAATAAACAACTTCAAGTAAATTTCAATCTGAGTACCTCCTCAACTGAACTTTGTTAACTTTAATTAACTATACTTTTAATTTCAGAGATAAATCACTTAGTGCAAATAAAACAGGAAAAACAACGCTATACATATATAGTTAATAGAATACATTGATATTTTAAATATCAAAAAATATTAATTCACATTTTTTTTTTTGTATATTTCTCTAAGTTTAAAATATTTTGATCAAATTTAATCTTCAATTTTATAGTTTTTAAAATTTACTCGTAACAAAAATATTACGTTTTACGATATTTCATAGAAATAGTTAACGCACAAATATATTATTATAGTTTGAGAACCTATTAAACACACAGTAAGCTATTTAAACAAGCAATTTCTTAGGACAGAACGTAAACATAATTATAGCTATTTAACACTTAATACATGTTTCGCTTTCGAAGATATCACATCTTTAGAAATAGAATTTACAAGAAATTTCACCAGAGTACACACAAATACTAAATAGTTCAATCGTTTCGCGAATAACAATGATGATTACTTACGTACTAACTGACTGATGAAACTGACGATAAGAGCACTGCATTGGAAAACGATATTACTTTGCTAATTACGAATATTGCAAATTAAAAAATATACTTCGAATTCTATCGAGGCTATCGTCGAAGAAAGTAAAATCGTAGTATTAATAAGACAAGATAGTTGAAAACAAATGTTCTCAATAAATAGTATAACATAAAATACTAGCATTGTATTCATTGATTAAATTTTCGACAACAATCGTGTTTATTTCTTTGTACTCCATAATAAATATTGTATCCGCGTCAACTAAGCCTTGTTTGTGAGTTTATCTGGTCTCATCTCGTCACGATTCAAACAAGACATTTACACAAAACAGTAACACCTTTATAATGGTAGGTGACTCGACATTTCGTTTTGATAATAGTTATGATACAACGAATTCAAACATTTCTTCCTAACTGACTCCAAATAAGCCAGCGTTTTATTCAAAAACGTGAAGCCGAGACTAAATTTCACTATTATATATACGGGTATCTAGATTTATTTTACACAATGAAAGTAATTTGAACGAAACTTTTGAAAGCGGAAAACGAAAGTCAATGCTATGGTAGTTCGCTATGAGCATCAAATTGGAATTGTATGAATGATCACGTCCTGTTAGCACGTGCGCAGAGAAAGTTGGATTTTTTTACAAGTTAACGCTTCAATTTCATTCCATTCGATGTTTTAATTAACCTGTGATAGTTTCATCCAAATGTTTTATTCAGTTCTGCATGTAGGTATGTAAATCATCCGATGTTTCACAAACGGAATAAAAAGTCATGTTTTTATCATGATTTTGATTAAACGTAGGCGCTTTTAAAGGGTTACGATTGCCATCAACGGATACAAATGTAAAAATATTTATTTTTTATAATATACTTAAACAAAAGTTAGTGAAATTATATTGGAAACGTCGTTATTATTAGGAAAGAATAAGATTTTAGTTTAATGTTTTAAATGGTGAAATTAGTTATTTCAGTACTCCTTTTTTCTCTAAATAAGATTTATTAGTGTTGTATGTTTTTGTGACGTTTGTAGCTGAATTATTTCTAACATAAAGTACCTACAAGTGAAAAAATCTGATAGATTAAATGTTTCGTCTTATTGTCAACACTGGTTGTTTGGTTTGGACTGTTTGATTTGTCCAAAAAATCGAAATATTCTTGCCACTATATTTACACGGTTAAAACTTAGTAAGTAAATAATTCATATGTTGTTATTAATCTGATTAATACGATATGATATAATATAATAATGTATTTTAATAAAACGAAAAGCGATGAAAATTTGTCTTTTTATATTCTCAAATAATTATTTCCATAGAGTCCATGTCGTCATCGTCAATGTTTTTAATGTATACTTTTCCAAAATTCTGATGAGTTTTGTGCCTGTATAATTCTATTTCCAGACAGCATCCAAATCCTAAATTACTGATGACTATACGAACAGACCTATGCCTTATTATATTTAAGACATTAAGTTAACCTTATTGTGTACCAGTCTTTCTTGGAGAGGTGTAATTGCTATTCTTATAAGACATAAATAAATCAGTTTAAGTTAGTGTTTGCGATCTAAGCCATACATTTTAAGTCCTATCAACTTCCTTACTATACTCGAATCGGGTATAAACACTAACATTTTAGCGTCCATGAACCTTCAGCGCGAGATATACAGGTTAGTATTTTTTAACGATTTATGTCGACGGTATATGCAAAGGTATCAGTGGAAGGTCCTCTCGCCTCAGTGATTTATAATGTGAACTCAAAAGAGGTCCCGCCATCCCGTTTAATATCTTTGATTTACGATAGAAACTACGCGCATAAGTGCCAGTTCCATCGATGATATGTTGCACGGTTACAATTCACTTCTCTTTTTTGTTGTTTCGAGAATAATGACATAGTGTGGTCGTTTTAATGATTGCCCGAGCTACGAATAGCTACGTTTAATATATGATGCGAATGACCAACTTAAAGCTATTTTGATATCTATAACAATGATATAGAATACATTTTAGCGTGAATATTTTTAGTGGCAGTTGCTGAGACAAGTATGTTTAACGTCCGTCTTGGCCTAAGGCGCGGATTTTACATCGATTTATGAATAATGAATTATTTTTGATATATTTCGTGTTAATTTTGTAATTTCGAATAACACTTTTTGTTTTATTCATTTTGATTTATTTTTGACCTCCTTTTATATTATTTATAATTTAATTAAATAAAGATATATTGTAGTTCGTACTACACAAAAATATATGGAAAAAACCCGATTTGGTAATGATATTATCCAATGAGCAAGACTGGACGCTTGTAAATGTTGTCATAAATGCAAAGGCCTCTTCTCAAAGAGATTTAGAACTTATTCTATTAGAACTCTTAAATTAACAAAAGCATTTTCAATTCAGGACGCGTGCTAAAAGTGTCTTATCAGAAACGTAATATAATTTTGAAATGTTTTATAGACATATAAATATTGTATTTAAATCATAAGACCTTTTAGATTTGATCGATATATGAAATTTTAAATAACTTTTAGAATATCTCTTATAAGATTTTTTGTTACAACATATTTTTATAAAAAAAAAAACTGTACAGTCACTTCGGTATTTAAAAGACAAACAGCACAAGTGTCAGTACAAATACTCAATTATAATGTGCATGCGCTGTTTAGAATCCTCTTCAACGACATAAGAAAAACATTGTTACTATGTAATTTTATGAATCGAATTTGTTGTTATTAGAAAATGAACTTTATCGAGTAATAAATTAAGACTAATATCATATACATAGTGTAGGAATTAGTTATATAGCTCAATTATTGTTTTACATACGGTTTTATTCACATTCGTTTCATTAGTATTACTTGAATATTTGTAGGGATAAAAAAATTGACTTGAATCGACCAAAGTTTAAAGATTTAAACGATTTTGTTGCTGAAGCAACTTAACTATTAATTAAAAGTTTAGACAATTAAAACCGTATTTAACGGTTGGACGAATAATACTGACTGCTGTGAACGCGCTCGTCTCTGGAAGTAAATGTAAAGCAATTATTGTAATTATATTTTTTACTGAGAACAACACACAACAGGCAGTTAAACACATAGACCAGCTGTTAATAACTCATCCTTCATTATACAATTTTTTTATTATAAATGTAAGAGAATACAATAAATTTCATGTCATTATTATTTCACTTTTTTATAGTAGGTATGTGTAGGCGGACAGACAAATGTACCATCTGATGGTAAGTGGTCACCACCACCTAGACATTACTTACATAGCTAATGTGCCACCAACCTTGGCTAAGACTTGTATCCCCAGTAACACTGGCTCACTTAACCTTCAACTCGAAACAACAGTACTCTAAGTGGTTGGTACCTACCCAGAGGAGCTTACACAAAGCCATCTTAAGGCAAAGCTTTTTTACTGTTCGGAATGAGTGCGGTGTTAACCCAAAGCGTTGCGATTGAACCAATGTTTTTACTACAGTTAGTAAAACTGGTGGTGAATAAGGACTTCACTATGAAAGGTAGTATCGATATACGAAATGAATGACTCCGTGCCGACGTCATAATGGATACACGGACATAAAAACAAAATATATTATTTAGAATTGTCATGTTACATAATTAAATTTAAATATCTATATATAATTTATATCTAATTATATACATAAATATATGTATACATGTTAGATATCAAGTATTGTACACTACTTTATTTTAAATATATTATTATTTCACTGTAGTGTATTTATATATTATGTTTATATGCTTTGTATACCCGTACCTCATTCTATCTATGTTTCTTTTTCTTCTACCTTAAGATTGCCTGGAAGAGATCGCTGTTTTAGCGATAAGGCCGCCTCTTGTGCATCTTTCTTAAACGTGACTAATTTATGTAAACACATAGTTTAGTCACACTGGTGTACAATAAAGAGTATTTTGATTTGATTTAATTTGAATTTAAGTGTAGCAACTATAGCAAATTCAGAATATAGATTCCGCTGAAGACTTGCGATTAAATCATCATCAAATACATAGTTAAACATAACATGTTAATTTAAGTAAGTTTCAAATATAGTTTCCATCTTTACTATTTCAGTCCGGAATAGTATATTAAATATTTCAAATTGATTTATCTAATTTTATATTTTAATAGAAGCAAATGGCCAGCAAGCGTTGTGATTAGTCTCTTAATTATTTTGTAAATATTTTTTTTACGTTTATCTAATACGTCAGCCGCGTTAATACAACTTAATTGTATAAACGTTACGAAAATATACATATAATACGAAAAGTTATAACTTGGCAATCAATATTATCTTTTATATTAATAGCTTAAGCCGATTTTTGTCCCAGTGATTATGGGACGATAGCCGCACATAAGAATCGATTATGATCTCGTTTTGAAGATAATCTTTACTGCAATTTACTAAATTGTTACGATTTAACAAATAATTAATTTTAGAGAGCGAAAAAAGGTACTGGCCGGTTAGAGAGCGGTACTACGGCTTTAAAAAAAAAATGAAAAACGTAAATAAAATTAAAGTGAATTGGTATCGACAAACTCCAATTCTAGCTGAACTGTTGTATACTATTTGACATTAAAGATTTCATTTAAATAAGGTGTCATCATTTTGGTATCGAATGTAGATGAGTAACTTGCAGTTTACAATGAAATTAAATCAAAACAAAACCTGTTTCGAAATCCCTAAAAAAAATTTTAATTAACCCGAAGTTTAGCGGGAGACCCACTTATTTGAATTATTTTAGCGTCAGATAGTCCCCTTATCGAGGCTATATAACTTCAACTTACGACTCAAAAAAAAAACTTTAACGAACTACCATACCAGTACCACCATTTGAAACATGAAAAACCGGAGGGCATAGCTTATACTCTATCACTAAATGGTTTACCTTTATGTATGAAATACAAGTCTTCAACATTTTATCAACTTTGAAGTTCGTAATAAAATGTTATTTTAACATCTTACAAAACGTCAAATTGAAGTTACTATACAAAATGCAATATTCTAAGGAGTGAATGAAATGTTTACACAAGTCAACAAAGCGCAAAATCCTGACAGATTATCGGTTAAGATAAGAAATTTAGTTTAAAGGGTTCTGTAGGTATTTTATTCTTAAATTTGTTTTGGTTTACTTATTTAATTTAATTTATTTTTGATGACGTTGCAAAATAACAATATGACATATAATTTAAAAAAAAATCTCTTTAAAGTAAATCTACCATCAACATTCGTATTTCAAATAAATAAACACAGGCTTAAAAATATTCATTGAAATTTTCATATCGTAATTTAAGAAATAAAATTTTACTTCTGAACCCCTAAAGTTATTTTCAATACCAAAACTATTGCAATGTTAAGAGCCACAGCTAAAAAAACATTCTTATAAATTTATACAATTTTACACTTACCTATGGAAGATATATTTCACTTCTTATATGAAGAGATTTAAAGTTCAAAATTGAATGACAAACGCAATGAGGTTTAAAAATATAGTTGTGGCATTCTATGTACCTAATCCTTTTTGTCATTTCGAAATGCCTGTCAATGTTGCCAATTGTTTACAGCTCTTTGCCGAATAAAGAGTCCGTAAATGACATTCTTTTGTGAGCTCTTTTGAACAAAATAAACATCGTAAATTTTCGTTTGTCATACTTTTGTTTAGACTAATGCCACACAAACGGACGGTATTATCTAAAGCTAGAGAAAATAAAGGCTTAATTCATTTTAAAAATATTTTTAATAGAATGCATACGGAAATTCTTTATACTTGGACAATGTACAGTTTTATATTTTTGTTACGAATTAGACGCAGCGACGGATATAGAAAATAGCTGGTAAACATTTAAGTTCTTAAAGATTAGCACAGATATGGAATAAACCTGAATCCCTGACCATCTAAAAAAAATGTAAAACATCGAAGTAATATTGAAAATAGCTAAATATTTTTCCCTTTATTAATATCAAAAAGGTAATCAAGGGTAATCAAGTTTTTATTAAAAACGTATAAAATCCTTTACGAAAAGATTTACATTTAATATACATATTTACAAATTGAACGAATTTATGGAAATATTCCTTCGTTTTTATTTATCAAAAATCGTATTGGAATTGATCAAAGAATAACAGTACTTTTAATCAAATACTTTTTACACGCGTTGTTTTTATTACGAGTAGCTTTGCTTTTATTTAAAGTAACAAAGTAAGCGAGTGAACTTTAATATTCGCAAATAAAGTAATATTAATTTTTTTACAATGAAATAATTTGGCAATATTCAGCTGATCTTATGTTGAAACGTTGAGATCGGTAATAGAACTCTTCAACGACCCAAGTAAGCCTTTCGAGGTTGACCTGATTTAATTTTCGTAACGATTTCATTACGCTCACAAATAAATTTAACGCAAACTTATGTCTAAATAAATATTAAATTAATAAGTTTATATATGTGAAAATTATCATAGAGACTGTTCTAACTGAAATAAACGATCTAATTTGTGACATCAAAAGATTTTTTCACATAACTAAAATGTTGAAAGATCTAAACAACTAAATATTATAAAGAAAACGAAACATGAATAAAACAAAAGACGTAGTCAAAATTAAGATCGTAATAAACACGTCTCATAAAAACACAATTAGAGTTGAGCATAAATAAACAGGTAAGAAGAAACGGACGTACATTCTGTCTCAACCCCCAGGCATTCTAGACGGTAGGAATGAGTAGCGACCGTAATCTGCTTGTGGCGAGCCTTAAACGAAGGGTTGGCTCCTACATGTTATAACTCTTATATTTATTACGATCGACTCTTTATAAATTCATGTGAGAAATAATAATCTTGATCCACGTTATTTCAAGCATTTTAATAAATTTGAGTGTTCACAAATTATAGGTAACTCGTATTTTATTTTATACTTTTTATCTATTATTATCGGACACAAAATTAATAAAAAAAGTATATCTATCATCTACGTGTTCAAATACGGTACTTTTATATATAATCGTGTATATAATCGAAAACTAATGTAATAAAAATAGAAAGATTACCTGTGTTACATTTGCTAACTCAATTTAATTTAAATCAGTTGGTTAAAAGTGGCACGCGGTAAAATATTTGACAAGTGTTCTTCTGTCTTAAGCTCAACCACCAAAGTAATTCCTAATACTTGTCCAAACATAAGGTTAAATTTGTCAACACATTTTTGTTATGGAAAATTTAACAGTGGAATGCTTAATGAAGCTACAAAAACTGTAAATTTAAACGAAGGATATGATATCAACAAATTCGCTGGAATATATTCTTAATGTTGGCAAAATTATTAGACCTATTGCGACATCAAACAAAATCCTTGGTCAGCAAAACATTAGATGATAATTTGTTAGAGAAGGCAGTGATTAATATCATCTCTCGTTATTCCAATCGAGTTAATTTTACCCGGAACGTGAACGATAAATAAGACCCTCGTGACATTTATCATTTTGAAAGATTTCAATATGATTCAGTAGTTTCGTCTGCATGTATGAATGAAACGTTAATTATTGATTTTCTTTTTTAATTTGTTATGTTACTATTTTGATGTATGTGATATTATTGTTTTGAGATCGGCGCAGATTGTACGCTGAATCAAAAAAATGGCATATTTTGTGCTACACAGGGCTCGACATCCGAACCATGGCCATCGTACTGGAATTGATGTGGTTAAGATGGTCTCAATACCGCTTTGACAGAGCTATACGACATAATATATTAAGCCTGTTTTTAATAAAATAATATATGTATACTAGTCGACAAGGATTTGTTACAAAAGTTTGTATTGTCAGCGCTTAGGATATCTGGCAGCAGGGCAGCGTCGCATGCTCTTGTGACGCTAAAGCTGATTGATGAGGATTGGTAGATGCCCATTTGTTAAGTCAAAGATCATCGTATCGCTTAAGCTGATCGACTGCCTTAATTCCTTACTTCCTTTTTTTAATATTTAACAATATCTCGTTGCGGGAAATTAATTAATATTCAAATTAGAAATTCTCAGATTAGTCCAAGAAACGAAACATTCTCCCCTTTGAAGTCTCATTTATTCATTATAAAAATTAAAAATAAAGTGTTTTATGTTTTTTAATTTTTCCTTTTACTTTTTTTAATATTTTCTCTTGACAGAAGTGTTGTCCAAAGCGTTATTGTATCTTATTTATAATTTAACTGCATGTTATTTATTGCGAGGCATCTGTGTCTTAACTTAGAACGTAGAAGATACATAGACGATATACACAAATATATAATGTCAAAATATTAACTTGCAAATAAGTAATTGTTATCACTTCAACGAATCATACAAGCTGCAATTTCTTTCAATAACTTTTTGGAACAAAGTTCTTTTTCGTGGCTTATAGTAGAGTGAACTGACAAAATTTGTCTTTCTCTTTCCCTCTTTCTATAATATACAATTGTATATAAATTATTTAAGCATTTGTTTTAATTTTAATAAAAAAATATTATTGTCATTTACTTATTATTAAACATTGTTAATTTATTTCACTGTGTGTGTGTTTTTTTTATGTAATATATAGCGAAAATGATTTCATTCCAACAGGGTGTCCCTCGACCGACTAATTTTTATATGATTAAAAATGTTTTTCTTGTCATTTACAGCTTGGTATGAAATATTTACTATAAGCATTGTAATCTAAATAACGAGCGTATTAACTTCAAGCTCAGAGCGCCTTTAATTAAGATTAAACCGTCTTATACTCACAAGTTCATGCATGGAAGACGTATAAAGCTGTTGGTCACGCGCGTCATCTTTACCGGTACCTACGTGTCGGGTAACCTTACCTTCGGACTATGAGAATGTCCCTCACGAAGAGGGTATATCTGTTTGCACACAATTTTGTATACTATAATATTTCTTGCACAGTTTTCTAGTCTAGATGATTGGACGTTGCGGCATAACCAGCAGCTGCTATTGAAAACTCCTTGAAAGAAACTTTTGTTGACACTGAATTAGATTTAAGCACAGGACATAGCACTTACAATTACTAATCGTGTTAGATAAATTATCTTAAGTATGAAGGCAAAACAATGTAAGAACGGTCAGAGTCGGTCAATTATTTTTTTAGGTTTTTACTAATGGTCATAATTTAGAAAGAAAAATTTTTAAATGAATAGATACTCTGATTAAAAAAAATATAAATTACTCAAATTGGGACGTTTCTTTTTTTAACTGCATTTGACACCTTATATTTTTATATTATTATAATTTTTATTCTAGAATATGCTTACAATGTATGTAACGTTATACACAAAATTATTGATTGGTAGAACATTGTGTAATCGCGTCCGGGTACTACCCATTCATTATATTCTACCAGCAGACAGCAATACTTAGTTTTGTTGTGTTGCAGTCGGACAACAAAAAAGAGTGAGTGAGCCAGTATAACTACAGGCATATTATATATAATTATGAAGAATTATTAATATATCTTTCAGTACCAATATCTATTGACAGTGATGACCAATTACCATCACGTCAGTTTTGTCAGTTCGCCTACCAGTGACATAAAAAATATATAAATTGTAGTATTAAAAAACGAAACAGAAATAATCACTTCATTAAATATTATCATGCTTAGCTCGCCTCGTGACATTCGAAACGCTAAAATTCGTACTCTTTAAACACCAAGTACATTAAAGACATAATTATTTTTTTTACTTTTTCAAATAATTCTTACTATACTTTGTCAAAATTGTTGAGTCTTAACCATTAGTCCCATATTTTTTTACATATTTATAATGTCTAGGTAATCTGAAATGGTTCAGGATCTGTTTTAATGTAGCTAACCCAATAGTCAAAGCTCCCTTAAATCAAAGTCGATGACACCAATAAATTCTCGTTCTAATTATTTTAAAGCGGTATCCCGACCTATAAAATAACAAGCCTAAGGGTGTTCAGAAATTGAGATGTTTTAAATCAATTAAATTCTAAATTAACTAGTTTGAATCGAGGTGAATATTTCAAAGTACGCCCTATATTCAATTTCAAATAAATTATCAATAAATAATAATGTTGATGGAATTAATTTATATTTCCATTCCAAGACACGAATATAATATTGAGTTTGAAGATTTGCGTATGAAATATTAATAAAAATTTAATTATATAAAAATATTTCAGTCAAATAAAAAATACTTACTTTCGAACCTTTATGAGAGTAATTTGCTCATCATTTTATCCGAAGAGGAAATTAATTGTCGTTTGCTTATTTTTTAATTAAAATTAGATTCCCTGAAATAGCCGTCTCCGTAATCCGTAATATTTCATAAAAGATGGAAATTTTAGTGGCGCCATATTGTGAGGAAAGGCGTTCATTTCGGCTATATTTTGCATCCCTAAGTGGATATATTTTAGGAACAATTCGACCCACTTTTTATACTTTTTACGGCTACCGTTTCAATTCCGAACACCTTGAGCCTTAATTATGAAAGAAACCTTTAAGTGAGTAAGGAATATTTTCTTCTTCATAATCCCACTTTCCATATTGAACCTCGTTTACCGATGGGCGAATTTTATTTGCACCGAATTGTGAATATTTCAATCGTGAGATTTGAGTAAATATTTGGTTGCTCTCCATCCGGCAATTTGTAAACATTGGTAATATTTAGGCGGCTGGATGACTTCAAATTCGAAACACGCCAACGCATCAGGAACCCAATCACTTAGTAGGTCATATCGGCTCTCTCGTAGCGAGTAAATTAACATATTTTCCCTTATCGAGGAATATGGCCCGACCCGGGGTTTATCAAGGATGTTTTAACAGAAAATATACAACAAGGGCGAACGCTGCTCGATTTTACTTTTTGAACAAATGCGGTTCCGCCTACGGGAAACAAGATTACGGCGTGTTTGTACATAAATCTTAGGAGACAATAACGTATCTTCATTTTGGGGCTAGCAACAAACAAATGTACCGTGCCGTGCCCCTCAAATGTCTTTAGCTAACAATCTCGAATATTCTGTAAGAGCTATAATTTATTCTTGGCGACTACATTATACATCAGTCTACTCGGTTATTTATACGAAGGGGTAGGTTGTGTGTAAACTAGTTTTGGTAACAACGTCTAAATAATGTAATATAATTCCTGCGTAATTTAACTGCATTTTAAGTTTGACTTTAAAAACTTCAAATTATAAAACTTAAATAAATATTAAGCACTCTTACAAGTATTAGTATTTTTATCTAATCTAAATAAGGTGAGCCCTCCTCACAGCTTTTTGATTTATAAGTACAATGTCGCTTGATAAGAATTGTTTATCTTTGGACAATGTGTTACTGATTTATAACACATTCTACTGTTTACACTTCGGATAGCTACATCGATAAAGAACCCAAATTTTGTTTTGAAATATTTAATTTATTTAATATATTATATTATTTGTTGTGTAACTTAGTATATTAATAATGAAAATGCTTTTTATATTCTATTATGTGCAAAAACCGTTACAGTCTATTTATTTGAATTTGGAAAAACAAATAATTCTTACGAGACAAATAAATCAGTGAACAACCAAAATTGTCTCAATATCGGGCTTTACTGAAACACCGCGAGTACATATAATATTTCTAATATGAAATTATAAATGATTGATGTTTTGATTTAAAATAGTTTAAAAAAGTTTAAAAATCTGTAAATATTTCACAACGATATTGTACTTAGTGGGAGGGCTGTGTCCAATCCCCTCTGACCAGGCACTCATCATCATAATATGTTCTACCGCGAAGCAGTAATACTTAGTATTGATATATACCGGTTTTAAGGTAAACCTCACTAAAGTGAGCCAGTGTGACTACAGACCCAAGAGGTATAACATCTTAGCTCTCAACGTCAGGAATGTATTTAATGGTATATATTACGACACCCATGTCTGTGGGCAATAGTGACCAGTTACTATCAGGTGGCCTTTTACCCGGCCTGCCTACCTAATCCAAAAGAAAATATATATACGCTTAATGTTTCAAATTGATAAACTGAAATAAAATAATTTGTGTAAAAATTTGACGGTCAGCAAAGGTATCTGCAGAGAAAGCGGAATGGCGATTAAGATCCTCAGATTTATTTTCTATTTCGAAGTATTAATTATTGAATAATTAATAAATACAGATTTACTGTAAATTCAGTAAATCTGTATTTAAATAAATATAATTTTATAATTCAGATTAATCCAGGCACCACATTTAAAATCTTCACAGCGACCCTTAAACAATATTCGATGCAATGGTAGTTCTAGTAGCCACTTGTGTTCTGTAGATTCAAAAAGTGCGGTATCTTTTATGGCAAAAGAAATTAAAAAATATTTATGATGTATAAATAATCTGTAATATTTTAATTCTATATCTATAATAATATCGTGTTAGATAAAAAATATATGTTTACTAATGGTGCAATTATTTTAGTAGATTTATTTGATCTATAAAATATATAAGATCATGTTACCACTCGCCTACTCAATACACTTAATTGTATGAAATGATAAGAAACATCAATATGACACCGTACTAAGTTATATATAACATCTATATTTTTATTTGTTCCGATGTGTTAATATATTGAAATATACATAAAATTATAGTTTTCTCTATTTTATGTAATCTATATATTAAACACTAAGCGTATTAATTAGTAGTATATACATATAATATTATTACCCTTAAAACTGGGTGTACTGTTTTTTACTAACGGATTTGATTTATAATTAGTTTATATTCTATATTTGTGTTTTCAATTGAAATTTGAATTTTGATTATTAATTTTGGGTAATCTTTATATTGAAGTTGGTCACACACTGGAGGTCTTTCAAAGATTCAAGTTTCATTGACGCGTTCTTTTTAAAAAAGTTTTACCATCGGTTAGGAACGAATTTAAATTTAATATTCGAATTATTGAATATATCCATATCTTTTAAGAATATAAAAATAATGGAGTGTACAAATTTAAAAACTGTTTACGATATTTTTGTTTTTATTTATGTAGGAAAATGAGCTGATAGTTAGTGGTCACCACCGCCTATAGATATTGGAGCCTTGGAACCTTGGAAGTTAAAATATTATGTAACTCACATGAGTTACACTGGCTCACTCTCCCTTCAAATCTGAACAAAACGGTATAAAATATTGCTGTTCGGCGATAAAATATATGATGAGTTAGTTATACCTACCCAGACGGACTTGCACAAAGCCTGCCACCATATGCCTACCGACATTTTAGAAGGTGTTAAAATCGTCATTCACCGTAATCAGGACTACCACCAGGTAAGCCACCAGGTAAGCCACCAGAAGGATGTCTTTATACCATGAACAAGTAATTCGACGCTATAATATGCGTAGACGGTTACAGTTTCCTGGCTGAATGTGTTCAGAATCCTGCTGGTGCAATTCCATGAATTCCAAGCCTGTTTCCTTAATCGTAAGATGTATTTTTTTATTAAGTAACACTACGGGACAGTCTAGAATGTCTGTCTCTCTATGTATTTGTATTTATTTGAATATTAATTTTTCTAATTGCTAATTTCTTATCAATAATAATAATAATTAGATTTTTTATATTACATAACATTAACAGCCTGTAAATTTCCCACTGCTGGGCTAAGGCCTCCATCACGCTGCTTCAATGCGGGTTGGTGGAATACACATGTGACAGAATTTCGTTGAAATTAGACATTTGCACACCTCACCTCACGATGTTTTCCTTCACCGCCGAGCACGAGATGAATTATAAACACAAAAAAACACATGAAAATTCCGTGGTGCTAGCCTGGGTTTGAACCCGAACTCATCGGTTAAGATGCACGCGTTCAAACCACTGGGCCATCTTGGCTCGGCTATTATATTACATACATAACTTAAAATTAGTATAACAATACAATAAAAGTACATATCTGTATTCGTTTGAATATTTCCAAGTATATAATGAATACAAGTAATTAAAACATATTTTTTCGTAGTTACTAATAACATGAAAAGTCTCATTAAAATATTTCATAATTTATAAAATAAGTTCACATCATAATCACATCCCAACAACCCTTAAACAATATTCGATGAAACTGCAACTCGAAGGTACTCGAGTTCGTTAAGATCGATTCAGACCGGTATATCGGCAATTACTGATAAAAATACGACCTAGATACCTATTTCTCGTTTCGGTAGCTTTAGATATAGAATAATAAATGTATTGAGTTTTTATAAATTCTACTATTATAAATATAACATAAAAAAACGGGATGTTGTTGCAAAGAGTAGTTATTTTGATACATAATTTTTTTTATATTGTTCAATAAACTTAGAATTAAATAAAAAAGTATATCAGTTGACAGCCGTCGGAGCAGATAAGTTCTCGAGTGGACAATGCAGCGTGGCCAGGCCTACTACAAGGTGGACTGATGATCTAGTGAGGGTCGCGGGAAGCTACTGGATACAGGTATTACAAGACCGGCTGTTGTGTAGGTCCTTGGGGAAGACCTTTGTCTAGCTATACATCTGTGGACATATTTCGATTGAAATGATGGTGATGAATAAACTCAGTATATTATGTTCTGGAAAAATATCCACGATGTTCGACCAATCAAATACAAAAGAAAATTGTATTTATTTTTAAATTGAAAACTGTTACAAAAAATGTTGTTGACAATATACGTCTAATTGGAGGCAATAAATAAATACCGAAGCGCCGAGACACCCGATTCACAAATAAACGACAAATCGAAATATCGGGATTCCTCAAAGAGCCCTAAAATCGTAGGCCTGTTTGAATTTACGTGATCACAAATTGCACTTTTTAATGTCTTTATAAGTGCTGTCTGACATGAAGTTAATGAAACGGCATCTTTTATTGATCTACCTGCGAGGTGACACGAATTCAGTCGCCTATAACCCAGCATTATGTTTATCTTCAAATTATTTTCTATCTCTTTCTTTCCTGTGGAATTTCAACGAAAAAAGGAGACGACAGTCGTCTAAAGCCGAGCATTAGACTAGAACATTTCATTTAAAAGACGAAACCCGTCATTTGATAAGCCGATGTTTTATTTTTTTGCTTAAGCCATTAGGATACGAGGAATTTTATACGTATCTTTGACTGTGTTCCTCAAATTAATACCTTAGCAAAGTATAAGCCTGTCCTGGCTTCTTAGGCTCATTAGCCTAAAAAACAAATATTATGTATAGTTAAGTAAATATACAGCATACGACTAGACCAAATTTTAGTTTTGTTAAGTTTTTATTAATATTACTTTATTAAACTTTGAACTTATGCTGTATTTTGTTTATTTAAGCAATAACAATCAAAAAAATATTCAGAATATATTTGTGTAAGTACCGTTATGTAAATTATATTGAAAAGAAAATCTGAGAAGTCGAGTAGTCACTATTTTTTAAAGAATTAAAGTACGAACAATAATCACTTTTAAATCTCGAAAAATATCGTTAACAATATTTACGTTTAATAAAATTATTAATAAAATAGCATATATTATTCTAATGGATACTTCAGATCTTCAGTTGAAGGATTTAGAAGTTAAGTATACATATTTATATTTATTTAACGTTTCAATTTCAAATAATAATTGTATAAATTTAGAATTTTTACACTTGCCTTCATTGGTTGATCTTTCAAATATTACATTTTTTGTAGTAAATTTTGAGTTTATAAATTTTAAATTCATATTATAGTTGTGTACATTTTTAACATTATTCATTGAAAATTAAGGAAACGGTTACTTTAACATGCATCCCGTTACTGAGTATAATTTGCCATCTGTTCCTTGAACAGTTGTACACCAGCTACCTAAAATATAAATTACTATGCAAAATGTACGAGCTATATTGCCAAGTTTATAAAATGTCAATATTGAATGGCACTTGAGAATAAATTTATTCAAATACTTACATCCCTCGTGACATTGTTGAATTGTGCTCAAGTAAAAGTCATACATAGAAGAATTCAAAAACTTATAACAATATAGTTACTTCCTACGACGTTCTTATGGAACTGTTTTACAAATAGACGTATTCTCAAACTTTTGCATTCGAAATATAACTTACTTCGTCCAACACATTTATTTTATGAAGTTATAATATTTCTATAACGTAACATAATTTATTTCGGATCAACAAGCTGTCGTCGCCCGCATTGAAGACAATTGGTGCAATCATCGGCAATGAGATTTTGGGGTGAGTAAAACGGGATAATTGCATTGTCGCAACTGAATTATAGTAATAGTTGCTATTCAATGATAAAATTTATGGTAAATCTGCGGGTAGAGGCCGCTGCAATAAATAAATAACATTTCAAACTCCAGATTATCCGAGTTTTCATATAAAAAAATACTGGTATAGAAGGATATATTGGTCATTTTAGCTTATCTGATTAAAACATGTAAGTATTAATTAAAAAATATATAATAAATCAACGTTGAACTTTAAAGCGGCTATCACATCTTATCGACAGATTTATAACGAGATTAAAGATATCATAGAATCCTATTCAATACGCGAGTGTTACAAAACATTATCAGTTACTTACGATGCAGGGTAGATACCGTGAACATAGTGCTCTGAATACGTCCTCCCTAATGAGATGCTACGAATAAAGCTCCTTAAGTAATGGGAGCCGAAGCAAACCACGATAAATATGATCAAACAAAACGTGCAATGGAGGAAGCAGTACATTGCATAGATAAACGACCGCCCCGCTCTCATAAACATGGGGAAGCCGGAGTTCTCAAGGCACGAAATTGACTCGAACGTTAGCGTGCTTAAACAACGTTAGCTTGATAATTGGCAAGCCGTTGTATCACCGACTACACGCTGTCACTAAGCCTTGAACCGGCGTCTTTGTTTTGAGACAATGAACATACTTTGTTACTGAAGAGGTCTTTGCAAAGCCGAGAGCCAGAGATGATCGGTATGGAGCAGACATCGAGTGCTTGCGTCTATTAATAAAGTGTCTTTTGTTTTGATTAAGTTCACGGCTAAGGTTAAGGCAAACGAGCTGCGAATACTACACGCTTCCTTATGTCATTCATACTTAAGTCATAATGTCAGTCACGATGTTTGATAAGATTTAAGTGCGTTGAATTTGCGATATCCTAAAAATACGATGTTGATATTTGTTGTCAGAAAGGATATAACTTTTACATGACCTTCACTATGAAACGTTTGACAACAAAACTAAATATATAAGCACGAAATAAATACTTCATCTAATAAATAATTGTTTTCAATCTGCTAGCGATCTAGTTTATAAAAAGTTGTCGAGTATAGCGTGATGCGGCGTAATAAAAGAAAGAAGTTCAAAATTATTTATAGTTAAAGGAAAACTTGAGATCGTACATAAATTTCTTAGTAATATGCGCGTAATAAAATAGTTTAGGTAACCTTTATAAACTAAGTGCAAGTTAATATCGCTACGGGCGTGTTACGGTGGCCATTATCTAACTAACATTTAATGCCCGAGGTTGGATTGGAAACTTAAGCCGGATTAAACGTTAGCTGCAAAAGTTTATCTAGAGCGCAAAAATATATAACGTTCGTTTTTCAAAGAAAATATACATTACAATACATGTATGGTATATATAGGAATTATCCTATGTGAATAATTGTAAAATTATTTTCGAAATGATCATTTATTTTTTTTTGTAAATATTTTACCATTATTTACCATCAATACAAGCTTATCGCTCATTTAACGATATATATAATTATCCGTGTAATAAATATATATTAGGCATAACAGTACAAAAAAGATTCGAAAATATTTTACACTATTACAGTACAAATTACATGTTAATATTATTCTTATTACATAATCAATTCTATATATCTGAGGCTCCAATATAACTAACTTATTTTCTTACATCATTGAAACCTTTAGATAGTTCACTTTTCAAAAAACGAACACAAAGTCGTCACAATGCAACGGTTGACATTTTCAAGTGTACCATTTAAGCATGTCTCGTATGAGCTACAAGGAACTAAAGTCGAATATTGCAACCATTGTTTCCACTTTACACTTGTCTGACAGACCTTAAGTCGCGTAAGGTATGTCACAGACATACTGACGGTAGTAACTTGTACAATAAACCTGTTTTGTAGCTTCTTGTTGGTTTTACTTATGTTACATATGAAAATAGAGCACTTTATTTGCTTACCGAAACTACTTTATAGTAGAGTAATTTATCAAGAACTTAACAATAATCAAGAAAATAAGATTGACTAATAACGGATAGCATTATTAATTATTCCAAATTAAATATGACTTGGAATGTTATAACGCGTGAATCGATCGAAAACTGAAATGTCATGTGCTTAATTTGTGTTTACAATGTATCTCGTGCTCGGCGTTGAAAGAAAACTTAGTAAGGATATTAATGCCGAATCAGAAGATGGACTTTACTCTAAATAAATAAGTTTATATGCTTATGTAAAGCATAAGAAAAATTAAAACTTGAATATATAGATTTTCGTCTTATTATTATTAGTGAAAAATGCGTGAAATCGTCATTTACAACGCGAATGTTAACGTTCAACACCATTTCTCACTATCATGAGTTAAACTGTGACTTTTGTTTTCACAACATCCCATTATATCATACGTCATTAATAAATATGTTTCGCTAAATCCTTAATTAAAGCAAGATAATCGTATGCATGTAAATAAAACACACGATATCTGAATAACCGTAAATTAATTGTAATTTAATAAACATTGTTCTAAAAGACAAAGCACTCGAGATAGATATAATTAATCTAATTTATAACCACTCGCGCACCTATACAATGCATTCGATATGATACGGGTATAGCATTTAATGCGCAAATCTTTAAGGATAATCTGCATGCCTTAATAAGGCACTGCCTCCAGACCTCTATCGCGTGCGGTGTGTTCATAGGAGCGCCCTAAAGAACCGCCACCCACATTTCATTACAGGTTGGACCTCACAGCGTAGTCGTACCTGTAGAATGTTGTATTAACGAATTAATTTTAGGAAAGAGTGTTATCCGTCAGAATGTGACTTTTTACGTTTAAGAATTTTTAAAATATCTATACATATAATAAAATTGGAGTGTCTGTTTGTAATATTAAAATAACCCATTTTTACTAAATGCATATGTATGTATACATGGTACATATATCAAAATAACATTTTTTATAATTTTTGTCTGTCTGGCTTAACCGATTTCGAAGGGACTTCCACTGGCAGATAGCGGATTTAATAAGAAGTAACTTAGGCTACTTTTATTTTAGAATTATATATAGAATAAAAATTAAATCACGCTACAATATCCAAATAACTTAAATTCAAACGCGCTCGAAGTCGCGGGCACAGCTAGTATATAATAATATTGTACGGCTGATAATTTTGTTTTAACGTATTAATATCAATTTTTACCAGTGATCAAATCAGACATTTAAATAATTATATTTGTCCGTTAGATGACTTATTTACTAAAAAAAAATACAACAAAAATGACTGACTGGGACGACTTAGCAAAACAAATAATGAATACTACAATCATTTAGGTATTTGTAAAACCAACACAAGTGAATACACAGATTTAAACGATTAAATTATAAATAAAACCTTAAATAAAAACTAAACTCCATTTTTCGTTTCAAGATCATTTTATTAATGAAACGAAATCAAATAAAATAACGATCTATGGTTTCCCTAAACGAAATTCGTAATAAAAAATATAACGTTAATTTTAATTAAAATGTTAAGTTCTAAAAATATATTGGTTGTAATATTATAAACAGCATAATATAACGCTGGTATAGATAACGTTAAATTCGCGTTGTGATTCCGGTTTAATAAATCAAGTTGGATACCGAGTAATGGACACCACATGTCCCCGAAGAGACATAAATTTGTTTTTTTTTCTGCTATTTGAATAAATCATTCGTTGTAAAAAGTGAATATAATATAAGATTACATTTTGGGTATCAATGACTTCATTCTTGTTTTATGTTTAAAGATTATTAAATTGCAATAATAACGCTTAATATTCAAATATCGAACTAAGATTCTACTCCGATATTTTTTATTTATACGACATATTTTTTATGGCATCAGTAAACGGACGAGCAAATGGGTGTGGTCAATGGTCAATCAGTTAGTGGTCACCACTGCCAATAGACATTGGCACTGTATACAATTTTAAGAATTTCTAACATAACCAATGCTCCACTAACATTGGAAACTGAGATGCTATGTCCCTTGTGCTCAATCACCCTTCAAACCACAATAATTCTAAATATTACTGTTTTACGGTAAAACAACCTACCCAGACGGGCTTGCACAAAGCCCTGCCACCGGTGCTTAAATTCCAAATCAATTAATTATTTATTTATCATAGTTTTTTTTTTATTTAATATGTTTTGCACACTTCAAACGCAAAGTAGCGTGGTAGTGCTCTATTATCGCAACTAAATTAAAATCGTTATTTTTTATTTCAAATTTATTTACATATTTACCAAGTAATCATGACGTGATTTTAGAATCTAGTACCAAGTCTAAACAACAATATTTTATACGACAGCTTATCGTATTTTTTATCTTTAAGTAAAAATATAAAAACGTTCACTTAAAATCAAAATTAAAATTCATAAATGGGGTCATCATAGAATTAACTTCCATCATCATTATGTATCCTATCAGAGACACTACCACTGGTTTCAAGTAAAAAGTGTATTCGATAACAATCTATAGAACAGATGTCATCAAACGGCGGAAGGATCTGAGCTATTATGATTCGTATAATTTTACTTGGCACCTAATTTTGATATAATGATAGAATTACCGTCAGGCTTAGTAAACCGCAATCTAATAGGCCATATGTTTTACGCCTCAATGTCATCTACTAATTCGTCTTTGATAAATAGGTCGCGACACTGCGCGCTACCTAATCTTATTACCCTTAACAGTGGTCCCAATGTCACACTGAACTCACAAATAATCCCTACCTCTAACGGAAAAAAATCTACCCATCGTACCCCACTTTTTAAACGCATGTTAAAGCCTACGTATAATGTCTACTATTCGCGGTCATAATTTATGCAGTAAATAAATTTCACCGTAAACTTATATAAGTTGTCAGTTTAAATAATTATTAAGAATTAATGTAAATTCATAAGAAATTCATACCATAATCTAGGCGTCTCTTTATTTGGAGTGCAATAATAGATTCATAGAATTTTATGCGTTCCAGATAATCAAAATTTTAAAACCCATAGTAGTGGCTTATAATGTGGTTATTCATGCTCACTGCATATGTTTAGTGTTTGAGGGATCTTCAAATGATTGACGTGACGTCTGGTTTCTTAGTCTTAAGTAACATACGGACAGATGTTTATTTATTATCCTATACGTAATTCATTATAGCTAATAAATGTAACAGCTACGAAATTATAAGTGATCTTTTCTATATAATATGGCCGGAGTTTTACGAGTCTCTATAAAAAAGATTGGTTAATACAGATAAAATATTTAAAATGTTGTAAAAAAGTAGAAGAAAAGTTAAATAACAGCCTGTAAATATCCCACTGCTGGGCTAGAAAATATTAGAACTTATTCGACAACGCAAGTCCAGGGTGGGTTGAACGGTCTGTCCTTTTTTAGCATTTTCAGTTACCAAACATCACACAGATAATTAAAATAGTCTAAGAGAAACGCTAATTACTCATACAAGTTATTATTATTATAAATAAAAACAGTATCCCGTTACTCGCGATATTTAAGATTAACTGTAAATTTTCACACGACGTTATAATGTTTACAGATATTTCAACAATTATGTCATACAGATCATCTGTTTCCTTCGTTTGTTCATTATGCTTATTGCATACAATACTTATTGTGGAGGCGCAGTGGGTGGCCATGCACCTTGCACAAAGAACACTCGACATTACACGATAACATCTAATACGGTCACTGTCTTAAAATAAATACAATAAGATAAAAACGTGTTTACTTAGCTTCACTTTTAAATATGTTTAATTACAGGCACAGGGTATGTGACATCTTCGTTCCTCTGGTTGATGGTAAATTGATGTTATAAAGAGCTGGTTTCTTATACATGATTTATGCAAATTTTATATATGCACACAAACGTTTAACTGTATCGTTAGTTTAGTGTTAAAGATCGATAGTGGTTTATCCTACAAAGAACAGTTTTTATGTGAAATATATCTCAATAGCAACACGGTTTGCTTAGAAAATTCCCATAAACAATATTGGTCTTTTGACTACTCGTGTGAGACTATGAAATTGAGGAATGTACTCCGCATTTGTGTCTGTAAACATACTTGTGCAGTGTCCTCTTGTACAGGGTCTTTGAGATCCCTTGCCGTGGCCGTGGCTTAACGCAAATGAAGTTGCAGGGAACAGATACTGATGTTATACTATTCAAGGTTTTACACAGATCCATTTTTTTATGCTAGCAAATTATTATAATAATATGGTTATTTCAGAATAATTATTCCGAAATAATATATGTAGATTGTACATATCAAATATTTAAAAATAGAGTCACAATCACTCATAAGCGAAATGAAGACAATTACAATATTAACAAAATTTTAAATAAATAAATGTATGAAATAAAATATATTAAAGTACAAATCACATTAAATAAAAATAGAATTAATTAATTACATTAAATATAATTATAACATCAATAGTATAATAATATCTCGAGTTAATAAGGCATGTAACGACGACGATACGAGTCCATTCGCGCAATTCAAGCACAATCTAGTATATTGACATTACCTTAAAAACATAATAATAAATTCCAACAAAAAGCTATATCAAATTTCTTATGAACGTTGCTTAGATGTGTAGAATTCGAATGAAACCAAGCATTCATTTATTAATAAGATGCTAGCAATATTGGTACTTAACGTTTAAAAAATAAAAACTATATTTTTCCATTCTTAATTTTAACAGGACGTACCGAAATTTCCTGCAGCCACCAGCTTCAATGATAGATGTTAAAATAGAAAAAAATTAGCCGATTGAGAAAGTCAACTCAAGGTACATAGGAAGTACAAAAACTTTTGATCCTAAGTTAAACCGGACTTAAGTTATCTTAACAGGATGCGCATAATGTCCGCGTGGTCATTGAGCATTTGAAACATCACTTGAGACAAATAGTTTTTATCTTTAGGCGCCGAAACGATTTCGGTCATAAAATATTCAGAGAGCGTCTTAAATTCTGTTAGACAGTCGAATGCATTATGCTAATGCCACGATTTCCTGTTAACTAACGTCTGGGCAACGAATACTTCGCGTGACGATTGATGATTGTCTCACATTTTTAAAAAACATTCCCCGAATAAGTCGAATCTCAGATAAAAATGTAGCGCAAAATTTGCATGAGAAATTTATTGGACGATTCCGAAAGGAATCTATTTCGTTGTCACGTCAAAATATAATTTAGATCGGTCCTTATTTTATGGAGACATTACAATAATTTAAAGGTGCTTCCACGAATGTAACCATAGAAACGAATAGATGATTTAAGTTCATTAGCAATTCAAAACTGAGGTCGCAATTCGATTTTCGATTTTTAATCTTTGATTAGTCATTAATAGTATTTTTTATTGATCTTTTTTCGGCAAAATGTTTCTTGGAATTGGCTATTCATTTCTTTATAAATATCTGTCCGCCGTTCACCCACAGATACATAATATTAAAATATTAAGATATATTATTCAATCTGATTGTTATTTAAATATATTATTGCTTCTCATGACATAACAAACACGTTGATAACGAAAAATGTGTTGATTAATGTTTTATTATTTATATATTACAAAAAAAATAAAAATTTTATAACATCTAACATTTATTTTATTCGTTACCGACGTGACAACTTATCCTACTTCTTTTTTTTAACTTATTTATTAGATGTTTTTATAAAACTAAAAAAAAGTAGCCTGATGTACTGACACGTTTTCTGGATATTATTTTTTCGCTCGTAATTTCTTTATTTTCTGTCCCGGTTGCTTTCATTGAAGGCGTTATTGATCTTCGTGGTTTGGTCAGGCTGTCCACGATTATGATTATCATGATACGGTATAAAGATTCCTCAATAAATATTTAATTATATTCAAATACCTTGATTCTTTATATCTAAATATTGCCAAGAGCGTAATCGCGCTCCAGTGATCTTGTCAGGAACGCAAATGTTCATCATTTATATCACGCATTTCCTTCGCGAACCTGTTTTAAATCTATCTTTCTCAGATTATTAAATTCACGTCTCACACCGGTGTTGGTTAACCTCCACCTATCACTTTGATATTATTTATCGGTTTCAAGTTCGCCGCCTTTACTGCTATGCTATAGAGATGATTTAATATGTGACAGGTTTTAAATGAACTCATGTAATAAACTTGACATTCATAGAGTTTACGATTTGGTTTAAAACTTCGTTGCAGATGACACATAATTTTAATATTCATATGACTTAACCTGATCAATAAATATAATATATTTTATTTAGATTATGAAGTTCCAATTAGTGAGTAGAAAGTGAAAGTTCCAAGTAACAAGAGGAGATTATAGATGGCCCAATTATAAAACTAGTGGATTGTAACAATATACTGGACGTTAAAATCCGGGAATACATACTAAGTTTTCATGAGGTTTTTTTTTTTAATATGATCACCTCGTGCTTTAAGATATATGTGCTAGGAGTGTGATGGAACTACATCCAATTCTCTCCTCGATAAACCTATGCCCAACGGTGGATAATTTACGAGTGATGTGCAGTACTCAGATGATGATACGATAAGCATATTTTTTGTTACGTATTTCAAATGAAACAAACTAAATTTTGTAATTATGTGAGGAATAATTTACAAAAGGAACACGTCTGAAGTACCATTTTAAAATTAATTTGAGAACCATGGAAGAAAAATCGCGTTACAGCGTCACGCGGCGCGCGCCACGCGTTCTATTCATTGAACTTTTTCGGAAACATTACAAAAGCTGTGACGCTAAACACTGACATTATGACGTTTATAATAGACAAAGCAACTTTGTTCGAAACAATAGGACAAAATAAAAGGTTGTCGTCATTAATTTCATCGCTTTTGACATTCGTAACGGTGCATCCTTTGTTAAATGTGAACGCTTTTAGTTTGGAAGGCGAAAAATTATCGCGCAGCGTGTGTACTGTCAATAACACGGTAATGTCAAAGAAACTGAGAAGATTTTTTGAACAAAATTCCGATTCGATCCAGTTTTATGTTCTTTATTATTCAGTTCATTTGTATATAAATGCTACTTAAACAAAATGGCATGTTTTAACATTCTAAAGGATGTTTTATGTTTTTAATGACAATATACTCTATGGCTTGAAATTGATAAAAATAAACTCGCTTGGTAGAAGTTTGTACAAAACCACGCACTTATAATATTATAATTATTCTATCACCAAATAGCAATACTTTGTATTTATTCATTCCATTTTGTAGGGATCGTTATCTACAATAATTACTGGCACGAAACATATAATCTTAGTTTCCATTTGTATAGTAGTGATAGTGATGGCTTACCATCAAACGGCATATCGATAAACTGCTGGAATATTATAAGTTATAAATAAACTATCTAAACTTCCATAAGATTTTATTTAATAAAACTTATATGGTTAAAAGCGTAGGTATCTACTACAGATAATTATATGCTGTCATTCAATTTTACTTCGAAAAGAAATAAACATTTTACGTTATTACTTTCGGTACAAGCGAATCAAATCAACTTTTATACAAATTGTCAGATTTTCTAAAACGTTTTACGTACGTCTATAGATCCCGCGATCCATTCCCAAATTAGTAACGCCGAGGTGTCACCTGAGCCGAAAGGGACCGCACAAGGAACAAAGGTACGTATTTTGGTTCCCAATAGTGACCATTCACTAAGTAAAATGAATTATTATTCGACCCCACGTTATGCTTTGGTACAACATTTTAATGTCCAATATCGCCTCGTTTATAATTGGAATATATGATTTATAAAATTATTTACGAAGCGTATCTAATATATTATTTATGTATAAGTAAAATATAAAAAAAGGAAAACAAATAATAACAAAAAATTGAGAAGTGGTTATTTTAATTATATTAAAAAATCTCAATAACACGGAAGCAAAGTTAATGATTTTCCATGTGATTTCGCAAATATTGTAGTTAACCATTTTGCTATTTTAAATACTTACAAGTTAAGTCACTTATTATTTTTATTGTTTATATAAACTACTAATGCTTATATTATTATATAATCAGAATATAATATCTAAAAATTAGGGCGTTCTGGTATCTGTGACGTTTTAATTACTATAGCGTTTTAAAAAACCTCATTCACCGTGACGAATATGGCGGAATCTGGTTGAATTTTGCGTGACAAAAATTTTACCTAAACCAATTTCTAGACAGGTAATAGGTATTTGAATGTCGAATCTATTTACACGTCTCTACAGCGGAACAGTTTACAAACTTACAAAGTAAACTTGAACAGAAGATTGTATTCCAAAACTGCATTTACAATTCGGTTGAACTGTCGAACTTCATCAAGGTAGTTTGTATTAAGAGCAAATATCTGTGTAACATAGATCTAATTCTATGCTAAAGGGTGAAGCTACATTCCCTTGACGAACCGTCTCGAACATATTATTCGTTGCTGTCAAATTATTCCCTTCAAAGTTATATTCGAAATTAACTGGAAATGTAAGCCAAATAGTGTTTTACATTTATTTATGAATTTAAGTATTATTAATTGCAATCTTTCGCATAATGGAAGTCAATTAATTATACTAATTAATTAATTATCAATATAATTATGTTTTGCAAATAATTACACTATTAACACATCATATCATATTTAATGATCAATTTTATAGACACTTAAAAATGTATTATACTATATACATGCATTTCATTATTGTATTTTTTATACACATATTTATTAAATACTATCTGAAACTGCGGCTTAACCGGCGCGAAATTTATAAAACACAAACTTCCAACCCCTGTTTTACCCCGCTTAGGGGTGAAGTTTGGTAAAATATATGTCTTAGCGAATGTCTGCACCCTATAAGGAACCTACGTGCCAAATTTCAAATTTGTAAGTTTTATAGTTTCTGAGATTTAGTGATTAATCAGTGAGTGGTATTTCGCTTTTATACATGTATAGATAACAGAAAAAAACACACGAATGAAACAAAAGTTTTGTAACTCAAATGCCGTATTCGTATGCCTCGTATGAATAAGGCATTTGAGACCCTAAGGTCTAGTAAAATGTTTTTTTTTCTTTTTTAGTATAATTAGGCGGGCAGGTAAATAAGCCACCTGGTAAGTGATTACCACTTCTCATAGTTATTGGCGCTGTAAGAAATATTAACCACTCTTTACATCGCCAATGCGCCATCAACCTTGGGAGCGAAGATTCTATGTCCCTTGTTACTGAAATTACACTGGCTCACTCACTTTTCAAACCAGAAAACAACATTACTAAGTATCGCTATTTGGTAGTAGAATGAATTAATACAAGAGAGGGTGTTACTTACCCTGACGGGCTTGCACTAATCCCTACCACCAAATAAACACTAAAATACCGAAACGTCGGGTAGTATCGGTATCATTGGAGGTTAAAAAAATATATTAGATTATGTGGTAAATTTAAAAATGGGCAACATTTTAATGAACTTTAAATAGACAAGAAAAATATCATAAACAATCAATATATTTAGTAATTATTATATTTAAACAGATATATATGACCTCGTTCTGAGCTTAGCACATCTTAAGATGTACTCTTTCTACGTATTCTATTAAATTAATCCGTTAACAAGCAACTGTAAATCTAAGGTATATAATTGCTTGGATTTAGTGTGACGTATATAAGGCTTGTTGTCAACGTGGGCGTCAAGGCCGTAGCGTGTGAAAGTACCACTAACTTAACAGGTTACATTTTATACGAAAGCTAATCTAACTAGATATTTCAACTATTCGTATAGTTACTATTTCACTCGAATTAATTATATTTACTATTCGTGGTAGCATTGCATTTTAATTTAACACTATTATACTTTAATTTATATTATTTTTATAAATTATTTCATCTTATTAATAACCTGATTAAATAGATTGGTATATACTATATTATAATTGCAGTAATATAACAGTTCACGCAAAAAGTAGACATAATCTCGAATCATTCTTGGCTTCATTTTTACATCCCGCTGGGTGTCGTTGACGAAACTCCGTCTCATACAAAACACACACTGAAACGGCATAAAGCGTAGGAAATACTTAACACACACATTCTGAAGATCAAAGAACGCGCAATCTGTGTGAAAAAAATAACGTTTTGGTCCCAAAAGGGCGGGCCCGTTTACGCGACCCAATTCACGCGAACGGTTTGGAAGAAGAAATTGAATTGAAGTCAGGACGAACAACAAATTCAAACGCGTATCGAATTGTTTTACGTTTGACGAATTCGCTTTTGGAAATCTTTAAATTCGCTACAATAGGCTTTAATGATGGAGGTCAGTTTCTTTGTCAGCTCAAAATGATGTAGGACTCGGAGAATTCGACGCATGGACTTTAGCAGACGGATTAAAAAATTTGCGATCGTGTGGCGATAACGCAAACTAAATGGATCGTATTGTTTTATTGTAAAATCTGCGTTGCTAAATAATTCACATACCAATGAGAACTTATCTGTTTGAATTTCAAATTTGCCGAACGACATGGCATAATTTAAAATACTTTCTTATTCATAAGAATTTTTGCTGACTGCATTTGTGATTTCGTCCACGTAATTGTCATGTGAACTTAATACATTTTTTCCCTTTTTTAAAGCCTAAATAAAAATCATAATAACATAATTGCGATTAAACAAAATACAGACATTGTATCGAGTAGCAGGATATACTAGTAAATTACTTTTAACTAGATAGGCGTGCTATAAAACGAACATATGAAGTGCACATTAATATATTTGATAAAATAGAAAATTGCCTTCTGTGCTCAATGTTGATTTCCTTAGATACAGCCGACTGGCTTCCATTTGTTAGTGTCTTGTTTAGAAAATCACATCTGCTAAAGTTTATTAGCTTGCCTTTTGACAAAGCTAGCTTGATGGAGGCGCGTATCAAATCGTACGATTCAACGCGCTTCTTAGCGCAGCTGGTTGGAGCGCATCGAATGATCCCAGTTATTGTATGGATATATAAGTTATTTATGATAATTTAAAGTATACTTTTGCCGCATTCTCAAATGCTATGTACCTTTAAGCGGTTCACCTTGCCTAAAATTAGTAACACTTTTGATTGATAGACGTTTACTTATTTGAAATTTTAATAGTCGCGTTCTTATTTTAAATCCTCATTGGCTTTTGTTACAACCCCGAACCGTCTATTTTATCAAAACTTGTATATACATAAATATCTATTCCCCGCTTATAATTCATAGTTAGTCATATTATTATGTTACAGAAAACTAGGTGTCGTTCCCGGTTTTGCTCGCGTTTTAGGAGGTGATCATCAGGTGTTCCGTATAAAAAGTAGCCTAATGTCCTCCCTTAGAGTTCAAGCTTGATTCATACCAAATTTCATCAAATTTGGCTCAGTGATTTGGCCGTGAAAGACCAACAGACAGAAAGAGACTTTCACATTTATAATAATATCCACCACATACCTACTCGTATAAACTTAATTTTTTGATAATTATAAATTACTCTAATATTATATTTTTTAATTCATTTAATCATTCATTATTGCGAGAGATTTTAAAAAAATAAATTTTAGAATTAAAAAAACAATCAAAAATATAATCAAACAGGATTTTGATTACAATATAATAGGAGATATATATATATCCTATAGGATTATATATATTAGATATTTTTTATATATAACGATTTCCACGTATAACTTTTTAATATAAATGTTGTAATATTAAAATTAAAAAAGACTATTGACCAGACTCATACCGAACATCTTGCACTTTAAAACAAATTATAGAATTTTCCAAAGTTGAGAAGCGGTCGAACTTGACTCCCGTGATACACTCGCGACCGGTAGACCGTAGTTTTTTGCCAGCACCGACTATTTCATTGCCTCGATTTTTTCTCCTTTTCAAATAAACCAAAGTAATTGTTTGTTTTAAGTCTGTAGATTGCGTCCACCGTGCCGATTCGGTACAGATGTTTTATATACCAGAAAATAAAGACTTAAAAACGGTTGATTTGTTGCAGAGTTCAAAATATGTTGTTGATGCATTTCTTATTGGTGGAATAAACGTCTGTAACAAAATTGGCATTAGTATAAACAGAATTTTATTATCATTCTTTTTTTGTACGGATTATTAAAAAAAATAAATTATCGAAATCGATGTTCTGATAACTCATACTTTAATATTTTATACATTCTAAAATCAAAATAAATTTTCACACAAACATACAAACAAAATTACGATACGTATAATTATTTTTATTAAATGACAAGAAATATTAATACGTAGACAAAAACTACACGCATTAGATGGGACCCTTTATCAAAAATGTGAAATTATTTCTAATTCGTTGAGTGGTTTTTTGCTTGAGAGCAGGTAACAGGAAACGGGTTGTGTGAGTTAATCCCAGAATGCATGTGTGTGGGTATTGTGTAATCAGACATTAGAGTGCATGTGGCGTCGTACGTTAAGTTTTTATGAAATCGAACTATAGAAAATCCCTTGCTATAATTTCTAACCCATCATTACCTCTCTGTCTCCTCATTGCGAAATGAAAGGGATAGTCAATCTGCAGCTTATCAATTGCTACGTTATCCTACGCTTGTTTCCTTGTCTATCATATTGAAGCGATGCCAAGAATCTTTATGATTTAGTTCCCCGCGGGAACGCAACTTATGATTTTCTCAGGCAGCTAACGACTGGTTTTCTTCCTGCAGAACTAAATAAGGTTCTCATATTTGCACCCCATATTTTCTATCATACAGTAATTCTGTATTAGGTAGAAATACCGTGATCTTCGATTTCATTAATATACTATTAATCTATTATGGCTTTACGAGGTATATTTTTTATTACATTGCAACTAATAAGGTTTCTCCGTTATTCGATACCGCGAATATTATGTACTGTTTTATATAATAAAGGAACGCAAATATTTATTTTTTGCTATAAAATAAAAGAGATCTTTCGCGAATCTTGTAACTATTATATATATTGCGATTCGCGAATATTGTAACTATTATATATATTGCGATTCGCGAATCTTGTAACTATTATATATACATAGTAACTGGAAAAACGCAAGATTTTCATTTATAAATAAATAGTATTTTTTTTACTCTGATCCCAATGTAAGTAGCTAAAGCACTTGTGTTATGGAAAATCAGAAGTAACGACGGTACCACATACACCCAGACCCAAGAAAACATAGAAAACTAATGAACTTTTTTCTACATCGACTCGGCAGGGAATCGAACCCGGGACCTTGGAGTGGCGTACCCATGAAAACATTTGTACACACTACTCGACAACGGAGGTCTACGAATATATATTTATATTTTTTTTTAATTATAATAGATAGACGGACTCTCAGGTGGGGAGCCTGGAAATATGTTACCATGACGATAAACATTGGAACTATATTGCCTTCTCTTACATGGTCAATGTAACTCGTTCGTGTAGTAACAGTAGTTCACTTATCCTTGAAAGCGACACAATGATAGTAAATATTGCTGTTTGGCCGTAGAATATGTGATAATAAGGTGTTATCTATTCAGACGAGTGTTCAGTTTGGTACTCGGAATGTTCGATTATGTAACTACGAAGATTTTAAAGTTGAAATAATCACTAAACAGTTCATTGATTTTTTAAGACACCAAATATTTTGTCTATGTCGCTCAAGACAGCAATAAAAATACTTTATTACAGTTGGTAAATAATCGAAAACTTAAATACGCAAGCGTAAAATTATGTAAGGGAACGCCAAGGAAGCCGCAACTTAACATGATGGAATAAGTATTATGTATGTATACCTTTACTACATGTTTCTTACTTTAGATCCTCTGCAAGTTAAAAAAAAGGCTGAAGTATGAAATGTATAGAGTATGATGTGTATTTTTTAGTTTTTAAACTAAAATGTAGGTCTAGCGTAAAGACCCAGGATTAAGAAGGAAAAAGAGGCGGTAAATAAAACTAATAGACTAACCAACTGCGCAGGAGACAACACAGTTTACAAATGTGTGCATATTTACGCACTATCTAGCAGCCTTACCTTCGTAATCCAATGGGTCCGCCATTCGCCGCGATCGGAGCCGACTTAACTTCCTTTCCAAGGCACGTAAATACGACCTATAACTTTTTATTGGCTCGACATTTGAACCCAAGAACTCGTGATCTGTAGCCTCATAGTCTAGCCACCAAACCAACGAGACATTCTAATTATTAATAATTAATTAGTGTCGTTAATAATAATTTGAACCGTTTGCAAACAAACTGCATACAAAACTTAAAAAGCACTCATTAAAAGATTAATACCACATAAAATTAATCGTAACGTTAAACCTCAGTGGGCGTAAAAATGATAGTGATAGTTTCTGTGTACATTTTTATGAATTAACGCGCGGGTAAAACCGCAACTTCAGCTAGTTTAAACTTATGAAACATAATTTTACGAAGTGATGTATAATTTTATTTTTATAAAAATTAGACAACTTATCATTAAATGAAGCCAATATATTACAAGCAGTTCCAAGAATGATTATGAATACGCCAATATACGGCGGTTGCTGAAATAAAAACCTTTTTTTTGTAAAAGTTGATTGGGCATTGCTCTTGATAACTTATAATAATTATAAATAAAATTAGGAACCACACATTATTAAAAAGATAATTTAAACAAAAATCGTTTTCAAACAACGTTTAAAAACGTTCAGGTAATAAATAGGATATTTTGGGACAGATAAAAAACTACAAAAACATATCCGTTCTAATTTTGTAATTGGCGCCGAACGTGTTTACACTGTAATTATAATAATGACGCCAATAGAATAATTCTTACCTGATCCTGGGTTATTTGCTAATGATTCATCCGAACCCATATTTAACTTTTTTCATTAAATAAACAAATTCTTAAGATAACCGTGCTTTTGTTATTATAACGATTAAAAGGCGATTAGTGTTTTCAAGAGAATTATGCAGATAAGGGTCCGTTGAGAAAGTAACGAATAAATTAATCCACTTTATTGTTATGTTAATACATTAAAAATACATTTGTAACCTTTAAATTTTAAATACATATGTTACATACATTTATACTATGCCTTCCAATAGAATCGGATGTCAAATACCACATAAATTATATTTAAGCTTCACGATTTTTACCACAATTGAATAGTACACTCTTGTTATGAAATTCACCCTTAAATTGTCATAGTTCAACGCGTCCATACTTATTGTAAACGGTATTAATAAAAAAGAGATTAATATTAATATGAATAACGCACCCGGTGTAATCAGATTTGATATTATTTAGTAATATTATTACTGTTGTACAAAAGTCGAATTGAACAATTTAAAGTGTTATAGACTATGTATGTAAATTATTACATTTATTGTTTACATGTTCGTTATTAACAGTATACATATTGTTTATGTAAAAATGCTGTCTATTATAATACAGTTTTGTTTATTAAAGACTTTCGTATCAAGAACATGACTTATAACCAAAATCAATAATTACCGACTGGAAATAATATTGAAATAACACAATCAATAACATATAACAGTATAACATTAAAACATTTTTAAGTTTATTCCTTTAAAAATAGTAGAAGATTTTACAAAAATTAATAACTAAGCCTTAATTTTTTTTTAAACGAGGGTATGGTCGAAGTATAATATTGTTTTAAACTGCCCATTATCCAATTTAGAGGCCCCACATCACAAACGACGAATGAATTTAAAATCCATTTCAGTACCGATAAAAAAAATGAAATTTGACAGCCCTGACACTAATCCTAAGAATGCCGATAAAATTCTCCGCAGGTCCTTCCAAAAACTTACGGTAACAACATAATGACGAACGCGACTCCAATCCCGAATAGTCCCGAATTAATGTCGATTTAATTAAACCTGTATAATTCTGATCCGACCCGTCGAAAGGTGGCGTGGATAAGAACGGTCGGACATAACATAATCATTATTTTTTTAAAGTTACTAATGTACTTTGACGAAGTTTTGTATGTATTATTTTAATGAACATTTTTTATAGTGGAACAACTGACTTATTTTGTTCGTATTTATACTGAAACATGACTATAAATACTTAAAAAAAAAAAAAAATTTTGCAGAACACACACGTTAAAATTTAGAATTACGTAATGTTTATATAATGATAAAAGGATCAAAACAAATAAAATACAAATATTAAAAGTTTACTTATAATTTTAACAAAAATATATCTAACACTAGTTCCGCCCGCGGCATCGCTCCTGTTTCAGGAGTTCATAAAGCAACAGACAGACAGTTAGACAGGCAGATAGACAGAGTTACTTTCACCTTTATAATATTAGTATAGATTAGGGCAATGTTTTATGTAAATAGCTGAAAGTCCCGGATTCAATCCCGGGCTGGGTAATATCACAAAATCAGTGCTCATACAGTATGACGCGAATGAAATCGCAAGTATCATTAACTAATTAATTAATTTACAATATTACAGTATACAACGATTATAACTTATTGAAAATTAAACAATACTATATTTAATGATACGAACAGACTTGTATCATGTTTGAAGTAGTGCTTTTGACCCTACTGGCCTTTACAGCGTCGCCGAACGTTGGGGCGAGTGTTAAAACTCTGCCTTAACTCTGCCTTTTGGGCTCGATGCAGAGGCTTTTTGGCACTTTTGGTGTCTCCTATGAGATCGCACCTCGGCTCAGAACGTAGTCGGTGGGGGTACGGACAGACTATTATCTCTAATTTTACGTGCGGAAATGGCGTGGGTTTTGATTGTAGGCGGCGTTTTATCAAATTACAACCTGAACCTTTTGTTGGACAAAGGTACCGATATTTTCGGTCATCTTTTATGAGAAACTAGCTCTTCGTCCAGACTTCGTACGAGTGTAATAAAAATATTACTATTTAAAAAAAAAAAAAACAAATAAGATCTATCGGATAAGAATAGCACTAGATTTAGTTGATTTAAAACATCCGGAGTTTCACTCAAAATTACTAAATTGCGGCTTAAAGCCCAGGCAAGTAATAGTTGTCTAGTATCTCGTGCGAGGTATTAAAATGTTATGTTACATGAGTATCTACCAATCTATCAACCAAACCACCAAACCAGCTACAAATATTCTCCTCAATATGAGAGTAGTTCATTGACTAGTACCGAGACATTTAAGGTAATTTAATTAAATTTAATATTTAATTTAAAAACCCAGTTATTTTTATTTTACTATATTAATTTTTGTTGTTTTTTTTTATAAAATGTATTATTTATTATCTATTTTATGTATGGACTTGCTATGTATAGTTTTATAATAAACTTGAGTGTAACATATGTATAATCATTTACATTTTCAATTAGGAATTAAAATATTAATAATATAAAAAAAAAACCACTAACTGAATCGATATACCACTGACTGGCTCATTACATGATCTCCGAAAATATCGGTCCGATTGAAATTTAGCATACTTACTCCTTATGCGACATAAACGCACACTAAGAAATATTATTTTTGAAAATTCAAAATCAGGGAACAATGTAAGCCCCTCGCCTCGTCCCCTGAAGTTCCAACATTGTATGTATTGTACGAAGTCGGAACGGACAACTAGTAAAATAATAATATTAATAACATATTGACATAGTGATGTGCGTCTTTGATCTCTTTAAATAGCCGCCATATTGTAGTTGCAGGATCGATATACTTTCACAACCAATAAATTTAATAAGCGAACAATTACTACGAAAATTAAGTTCCCACGGTTGCTTTGCTCCAATCGTAAGCTCGTACTGTACAAAGAGCGCTGTTTGTTTATTGACGTTTATCAAATATTATTTCATTGTATTAACAGAATTCTAGAAACTACAGCTTACGACGTTTGTCAATCATATCATCTCGTGCTAACAGATATATTTGTCACTTAACTGTTACGTAAACAAATCCGCCAATACAATAAAAAGAGTTCACACTACAGCTGCACGATAAAGCAAAAAAAAAGAAATCCTTATCAAAACAACGTTCGCCTACAAAAAGTCCTTCATTTAAATATAAAAAATAATTTCATGTCAACCTTGGACCCACGACATAAAGGTTATAATCCATTGTTTTTATTCCCATGTACAGCATATTTTTAGGTTGTTTTAATGTTGACTAACGTTTCATCTCATTTCCCGTGAAGAATTAATATTATGTGTGCATAGGTTTTACACTTGTATGCTCAACAAATATTCCGGTACAATGCACGTAACCGTTTGATAAATATTAAGTTAAAATTCAAGTCATTTTGAAACTTGTTTATAAGGGGCTAAAGGTGTGAATCGCGTGAAATAATATTTAAGGAAATTAATTAGTTCATCAACTGGGTACAATGCGGTAACGCACTGAACATACATTCTGCATTTTGTTGCTGCACCGAACAACTAAAACAGTATTCTTATACGTTTTTTGAATGAAGTTCAGCCTTTGAAGGAACATTTTGTCACGTGTCGTATTATAGGTAATTCCATTTTCGAAATATTTCCTTTGAAGAACATCGGTCAAAGAAAATCTTCTGATGTGAATTAAACACAAGCGAAAATACACATATAACTTTGACTATAAAGATAAAAATAATCTTTTCGATTAACTCGATCGTCATATTCTTGTTATCCAAATATTCAGTTTGATATGACTTTGTATCTGAATTGATGAGGCAGACGCTTTAATGTGTGGCGTCTCTTAATATGGCGCTTGATGCAATTGCTTATAATTGGGTGTTATATTTACAGGCAAAGATCGACATCTGCTCGTAGTATTTATAAATATGACATATGCTACTATTTGAGATCTGTAATTTTTGTTTCGCTTAAAGGTGACTTTAGAATTTGATATGTCGTTTAATACGTTTTATACAGCGTAGGACGAATGGTAATTATAAAACGGTAACTGAAAGCTAAGGTTAGCTGTTTAAATTTTACTTGGTGGTAGGTCTTTGTGCAATCCTGTCTAGATTAGTACCACCCACTCATCTTCTAACCTATGGAAAGGCAAAAACACATACATGAAAAGAGTTCAATCGTAACTTAAAAAAAAAAACATTTACTCTTTTTTAGCCGAGTACCTTTAACCCAGAACCTCGGAATTTGCAGCCTTAAAAGCTAGTCAGTTGACCAAAGACTCAGACTTGAACAAATACAAAATCAGCGCTCAAAACATTGATATAAGAAAATCTAAAAATGTCTTTACCAATTATATATTTTTATTAATGATATATTAATAAAAGTTAATAAACAATTTAGGAAAATTTGGCCTATATTTATACATCCTCGATCTATTTATTTGTCGCTTCCATTATATATTTACATAAAACCACTCCAGCTGCATCGTGAGAAAAATATAATTCGCTTAATGTATTCAAAACAAATGATGAAAACCATCAACTTTCATTATGTCCTATCTGACAGCCCACATGATACGGTATTAATTAAACACGCCGATGGACTCATGAATTATCATGAGGTTAATAGTCGCCAATGAGCTCTGAGTAATTATGTAGATGAAGTTCTCTGCGCGCGCGCAAGTAGTGGGGGCAGCTTGGTCGCTTCAGCAAGGTCAATTGCTATACTAAAGAACAGACATTTTAGTAGGCAGTAAAATTAATTATCATAAAATATTAATGGGTATGCGTTTCGTAATAATCATTTAAGAAGATTTATTTAAGTTTAAATAGAGTACCATTTAGGACAAAATTATGTCCAAAAGTCGTTTCAATTACAAATTTAATTTAATATAATATAGTTAAACGCCAAGTTAACTTTAACGCGAGGACATAAATCAAATTGAAGTTCGAGTACATTAACAATGCCAAATTCATTATAAGCCGAAAAAAAAACAATTGAAATAATAACTAATAAAAAACTATAAGTACGAAAAGATGTTGTCTTATTTTAATAATCGTTAAATATTCGGTGTACCGTCTTCGCCCTAATCTTTGACATCCCGCAAAGAAGGCGGGTTAGACAGCGGTACACAACGCTCGTGCCGAGCGCACGCCACCCAAGCTACTAACTCTGATTACAATTCCTGAGTTTTTATTCTTCCATTGAGTAAAAAGTTCTTCGCTTGATGGAAAGCGATCTTCAGTGTTTAAGAGAAGCGTGTTTGTGGGAACTTTAGAATTATGAGACCAATCTCAGCATAAAGAAAATAGTCTCTTTTACGTGTTAAGAAATTATTACGTTTGAATAGAATTCTTACTTTAATTGTTATTAATAAAGTACTTAATATTAATACTGACGATTGGATAGAAAAAAAACTGTTGCAATATTTCTCTTTCAAATTATACCGATATCAATTCGAGTATATATACGGCGAGTTTATGTCATAAAATGCTTACAAAATGGATTTCGATGATGATATCGACACTTTTCTTCTAGTATACAAATAAGTCAGCTTAGAATATACGTAATGAACAAAGGCCTATTCTTAATATTTTTGTTAAAAAACAATATAATTTATGTAAAAACTGTCAAACTTTGTAACTAACTATCGCTCATATTGATGAGCTTATTCATTCAATACTGTATTGTAATAAGGTGGGCGTTAACGTAAATAAAACCAGCCTACCTGTCTGATTATGACGACATTATCATACAAAAGAATACCTAAGACTATATTATCCGTTGTCTTGTTTTCTAATCAAGTTCATGTAATGATTTTGTTTTTACTAGAAAAATAAATCGCTTAATGTTTTTATAATATATGTTTGTATATTAAACTTAATGAATAAAACTTCTACTTACTCCTTTTAAGCTTATCACTTGTGTCAGGAACGAACCTGCGACTTTTAACATCGCTAGGTAAACTATTGCGCTATTGACGCAAAGTAGCTTCTAAATAGATCATTAAAATTAAATCATTTATTGTTGAGTTTTATGTTTGCTTAAGGCTTTAATTTAAATTCGATGAAAATATTGATATAGCGGCAATTATTATGCGAAGATTATATCAACTTGCTTCTATTCAGCTTAGCCTCGGGCATTTTCAATGAACGGTGTCTCATATTGAGTCTTAGATTTATCTATAAACATCAATACACGTGGTGTAAGTTAATACTTTCATAAAATGTATTATAGTTAACTTAAAACTAATTATTTGAATGTTAAAAATCAACTTGATAAAATAAATTCAAAAATTGATTTACTAATTTCTCACCTGAATATTAAATAATTTCATTTTTTTAATGTTATAATTTAAACAAGGTAATTGAGGCATTGTAATTTCTGCTATAAAGGACTTTATGTCTTTGATGATATGGTTCGTATTGCATACAATTTTTTATGGCACATATGTCTTTATAATATAATACTTAAATTAAAGATATAATTTAAATGATTAACGAAACGAATTCTCTACTCTGTTTGCTTACGATTTATTTTCTAATCTCTCATACCTTATACCCGGACCTAAGCCTCTGGTCACAGGTGTTCGATGAAGGCATTACTGAGACCACGATTACGATGCACTGTTTGCAATCAACTGAAGTACCCTTAGGCTTTACTGATAACACCGCCTTATCTCATTCAACGATATGTTTACGTTGCCAAGGTAATTGTACATTACGGTACATTACAATTTTATCTTCGACTTGTAATGTATGAGACGATTTTGATGGAGCGATTTGAGCGGTCGTTTAAGTTGGAGCGAAAGGGTGTATTTCTTGACTTCGCTTTTATGGCTTCCAATGTGTATTTTGTAAGGACGAGAAATTTGTTTTATACTATTCTAGATAATATAAATCTGAAAGTGTGTCTGTTCGTTTGTTACGCTTAAACATGTGTACTACCCAACCGATAATTTTGAAATTTTGAAGTTGACATTGATAGAGAAAAGATACCTATCTACCTAGTCACTTCAACCCCCCTAGCCGCGGGCTGCTACTGTTTTTATAGGTAATCTGTAAAAATAACTGAATAATAATTGACGGAAAACCATTTCCACTGGTTAATATTTATTACAGCGTATGGTATGGGCGGTGGTGACCACTAACCATCAGTAGGCCCATATGACCGTCCGGTTAACTTTATCATTAAAAAATTGCTGTACGAATGAACACAGAAAAAAAACTAACAACCTAAATAACAAGTTTTCATTTGAAATGTTCTTAAATATGATGTATAAATAATATGATTCGGTGACCAAAATTATTTTTCACTCAAAATTCAGTAGAGCGAAACCATCTTACTCAGCTGTGATTGAAGATGCATCTCAAGATCTTAACAAGCAACATGGAGAGTATAGCTAATTTGCAATACAGTAAGAGGTAAAGCAACCCTAATACCGAAGAGTGTAAACATTGCCACTTTGTTTAATTTCCTCTTTTGCGTCTCAAGCAACAACTTACCTAAATTGACCACTTAATATCTTAAACCTCCTCTATATTTCTTATACCCTAGTACTTTGTATATAATACACACGTTATTTTTTCATGTAATAAATAAAATTATGCTATTTTTATTGATCCGAGAGTCGAGATGGCCCAGTGGTTAGAACGCGTGCATCTTAACCGATGATTTCGGGTCCAAACCCAGGCAGGCACCACTGAATTTTCATGTGCTTAATTTGTGTTTATAATTCATCTCGTGCTCGGCGGTGAAGGAAAATATCGTGAGTAAACCTGCATGTGTCTTATTTCAACGAAATTCTGCCACATGTGTATTCCGCCAACCCGCATTGGAGCAGCGTGGTGGAATATGCTCCAAACCTTCTCCTCAAAGGGAGAGGAGGCTTTTAGCCCAGCAGTGGGAAATTTAGAGGCTGCTAATGCTAAAAAAATGATATATTAAATATTGTCAATATTTAATAGTCTGATGATATATAATAAATCTAAGCTAATGAAATAAACCTGAAAGGTTTCTAATCGGAACTAAGGCAGTCGCATTTTAAAAAAGCTTTTCGAATTTGATAGCCCAATTATGTTATAGCCTTTTAACATCACCATAGCCCATAGTGGCGTTTAACTTCAAAAAATCACACGGAGTAGCTTTTTAAATGTTTATATAAATTAAATATGCGGTAATCCGCATATTTCCTCTATCGGACCTCTTTGGTTTTGATATTAAGTATATCTTTAAATCAGTATTAATTTCACAGTCTAAATATTGATAAGTCAACACAGTCACATTCCATCACATTTGGCAAGCGACTCATATCACCTTACCAGTTCTCTTGAAACACAAACAACTAATACGCGAAATCGACCACACAGGTACTACCAAAGACCAGAGGACTCTATGTCTTACACGTAATAAAAGTAAAGTTAAGTAATTTTACAAAAGAAATGTGCAAATTTGAGATATTTTAATTTTTTTTTTTTTTAATTTATGCAAAGCACAAAACATGCCGAAGACATATTTCATAAATAATTATAGCTTAAGGAACGAATATATATTTTTTTTATAACATGTCAATATCCTTAAGGCAAAATCACATAATTAGTAATCTATGTGTTTATTGTTTAATTATTTATTGGTAAATCAATAATAAAAATTAGACCCACACCGTCTTAAATTAAAAAACAGAATATCGTTAAAACGGTTTTACTTATTGTTAATGTATGTACATATAGTATGCGCGTTACGCAAACATAAGAGAGAAAACAGGGTGACTCATGACGTCATATAAGACAACGTCATATCATTTGCTTAATAGACCGACTCGTATGCCGTCACGGCATACGGCAAGCGCACGATTGGATACTTCACTTCATACAAAATAATAAATAAAACCTTTTACTGAGCAAAAACAAAACGCTTCAGCCAGTTTTAATTTTTTCAGTGAAAACGTCATTTAAATAAGAAATTTATTATGTCATTCACTCCAACATAATTAGAATCGTGCAGTCTAATAAAATTCTTCACAAATAGGTATTTAGTGTTAGTCTAAACTTTAGAAACGAGCTGGCTATTCAAAGCTAATGCAAGTCAATATTCATAAAACATGCCTCGATTTCCTTTATAAACGGTATCCACGGACGCCGTTAAAGTCAGTGGACTGGCGTTCGCAAATTGCCGGCTGCATCATAACGGATTACATCAACAAAGGCGACACTAACGTAAGAAAATGCGGTTGCCCACACGCTCACAATAAATATCTTGTTTGTAAATATTTTGCTTGAACATTCAGCGTATAATGCTGTCCGCTTAAAAAGTATGTTAACATTTTAAACAGTTTTATATTTACATTAGAAAATACAGTAGGGTATATTTGAGGAATTTCTTCGTGTCATATTACATTGTTTAATAATTATTACTTTTAATATTCGGAAATAAAATAAATATAGTTCTTTATTATTCATAAATAATTATACATGATATAAAGAATATAATATATTACATTTATTATAAATATAACGCCCAGTGGGCATTATTTCAAATAAATCAATTTCACTTTAAAATACAGAAATTATTATTACATTGTTATTAACAAAATAAAATTATTTCCCAATGTATAAAATAAAGAAAACTATGATGTTTATAAATCAATATAAATGACAACCAATAGTTGTGAGCTGGCCTATAGCTCTGTAACAGTTCAGCTTCCAAGAAAGTGTAATCGAGATTCAATCAGAAAAAAAACTTTGTGACATTCGTACTACATAAAAGGTTCGTAAGTTCCATTACAAGTTTATAGCGGAATCTCAGCCTTATCTGAATAGCTGGAATCCATTAAATGTAGGTTTGACGACAATGCCACGTTCTCTTATAAATCGGTTTATTTTTGTGTCGCCTGTACAATCACATCGTAGCTACATATATTTCGTTTCATACATTTTTGCAACGGTGTCCCAAAAATAGTAATATATTTAGGATAACGTTTTAAGGATTTCAAAGAAGTAACTATACTAAACTTCGTAGAAAAAAATATATTTAAAAAACACATAATTATAACGATTTCTTATTTTTCGCATATTATATCTAAGATAATACAATTTAATTGCCGAAATATATTCTTATAGCGCATAAAAAAGGGTTTAATAAAGATTCAATACAGTCTGTAGAAATATATACAATATATTTGGATAATTTCACATCAAACTATAAAATTCAATTCTTCGCTAAACAATAAATACGCCACCTAAATAAAAGTGTTGAAAAGGACATACAATATGTATAAGTGTTGTTACATAGCGTATTCTAATTCGGACAAACACCTACTTTGTGATAGGGAATTGTGCAAGCCCGTCTGGGTAGGTATCAGGCACTCATCGCATTATCTACCGCCAAGCAATACTCAGTAATATTATGTTCCAATTTGAAGGATGAGCCAGTCTAACTTGAGATACAAGGGATGTAATATTAGTTCCCATGGTTGGTCGCGCATTGGTGTTGTAAGAAATGGTTAATATTTCTTATTGCGCTAATGACTAAGGGCAATGGTGAACACTTACATCCACTTGCATATCCGTCCAACTATTTTATAAAAAACCTCTCAGCTTTCATGGTTGTAATAGAAATCATTTTGAGAAAACTTGTAAATGAAACGACGTTTTAAAATAACCTTAAGCTTTTGCCCAGCAGTGGGATACGTACCTACAAGCTATTACTTTACATACCTACATTTAGCACGTGTAAATGCTTAAATAGTATAATTTCGTATGAGTTATATCTCATGCAAACAATAACTCTTTCAAGTCAAAACAGAAGCACTAACAAAACATAATTAGTCTTAGAGCTAGTGATAAAAAATGTGGTTGAAAATATTACAAAGATAATTGTAATAAATTAATTGCGTATTCGATTTACAAACGTAACCAACTACAAAAATATATCTGTCGTAATGTATATTTGTCAAGAATGGAATCAATTCATCATCGCCATCAAAAGCACTGAGGTTTTAAATATTACATACAACATATATACAATTTTTTTTTATTGCTACCCAGTCGCAGCGCCACCTACCGGGTCCAATTTAAGCCAACACTCACTTAACACAAAACATTATATCGAAATCGGTCCATACCTTTAAGAGTAATTCAGTTACATATAACGTAGATAATACATATATATCTAAATTTAGAAAAAAACTATAAAATATCCGTACATAACAAAACATATTCTGTTATAAAAGTTATAAAATAACGTAAAAATTTCGGGTCACAAAAGTAAGTGGATAACGCTCCAACTATGTTAACGCAACTGGAGGCCTATTTTTTCAGTCGATTGATTTTTATTGGCTCCTCTGGACTTTTAACCACGCGTGCAATTTCCATAACCACGTAATAGAGTGCTCGTTTTTGTATCCGCCTCTTAGACTATAATCGTAATGCGTCATGTTTGTTTATAATTAACGGCATCAGCCTCTCAAGGAACATTGTTTAAGCCGTACATGCTGTCCAGATTCAATAAATATTATCCTCTTGTGCGGTAATACGAGCCCTTGACGTCATAGTTTGTAAGTTGAAACGCGTTAAGAACCGAACAATTGGTAACTGTGCGTCCGCAAACTTGTAATGAATATAATTATAACTTGTTAAAAAATATAATTATAACTTGTTTATTATTTAATCATAAAAAACCACTAAGAGTACTTGATTCAAATTTGATATTCAATTCTACAGAAATAACGAAATAGTTTGAACATCATAATTATAATATATTTATGTGAAACAAAAATACATGGGAAATGTTTATTCTTATTTTTTATTGCATTAAAATTAATGTGTTAATTAACCGACAGTATTAATAAATAGTTCCCGAGGCTTGTTTAGAAGCGAGAATGTAGCGTGCAGCGGGAATCGAACCGAGATACTTTCTTGTCATTATAGTATTATTTATAACACAGTGAAAAGACGTTGCATGCACTTGCTCAGCATACGATTTGATAATTAAAACAGATGCGCCATAAAATTCAATAAATAGATTACATAATACTTAAGTTTTTACACGTTGAAAGTAAAGTCCATATTAAATTTCTTAAACATAAACATATACAAACTAAGTGAAACGTCATAGAAAAACATCAAAAACTTACCGTCATTGTTTTTTCTTACAGTGCCAGTATTTGTAGGCAATGGCAGCCCACATTAAGTTTTTAGAATTGTCATGATAAAAAAAAAAACAATATATATCACCTCATTATTAAAATATAAACACAAAATAGTTTATTTAACAACAGTAAACATTTTTAATAGTTTATGTACATTTGACATATCTGTATGACTATAGTCCGTTAAAGTCCCTTTAAAAGTTTAAGATCAGTTAATATACACGAACAGGATTAATGCATTACCTTGAATTCGCTGTAAATAAAAAGGCCCGTCTACATTCTTTATCTATTCCAAGCCAACTTCGTAACGCCGGCGGCGTAACCTGTTCCCCGTCCAGTCATACGTCATTGGTCCGACTCGAAATTATTCCAGCATTATGTAATAAATCATAATGAACCGGTAATTAAGACAGTCATGACCAGAAAGACTGTATAAAAAGAGTTTTATCATTTTTTTTAAATATTAAATAACGATTTTGTTGTTGCTCCGCCTAAACGATGATCGATAAACTCTTTATATGTGTTATTTTTAACGTAAATCAGTTCTCTGTGAACGTCCGTATGATTGATTGTTATGTAAACGTACTGCTACATAAATATTGAACATGTCGAATCTTATAATACATTATTTAAAATGTACGTGACGCTGCGTTTTATATTACACTTTAAAGTTTTTTTGAATTAAATGTTTTATTTATCGCTTTGTTTTTCGAATTTTTTTCAAAGACATCTCGCTCTGTTCGTGTCCGATAATATTTAATTAATTTTTAAATAAGGCAACAAGACTTAAGCGTAATTTGTTTTTAAAATCAACACGTATATCTTTTGTATGAATTATTATTAAATACAAAATGATTTAACTTAAAATGGTTATGTATAAAAAAATGTTTACATATTTGCTTCCTACTCTTCAATACAATAAAGTAGTTTCTTGAAGATGTTTATGTACAAATGAAACGGTATTTAAATTGAACGGCTGTCTGTCAAACATAATCAACATTATTGTAACATCCTTCAAACTCTGATAGTGACTTTGTACCTCGCGTGTTATTCCGTATTTGTAAATGCTTAAAACTATCAATCATTTACAATAAGGATCAAGGAATTCAAAACACTACTCTGTTGGTTTTAAAAGGTAGGAATTTGTGCAGAGAAAGTAGAAACTTTAAATGTTATATTGAGTTTTGATGTTATATCGTAAAACTGTTGATTTTAATTCGTCTTGAAGAGTTCGATCAACTCAAAGGTTAAACAAAAGATGATGTCAGTTGTTACGTTACAGTTACCAACGAGCGATGGTTGTAAGTTCTAACATCGCAAAGTATGATTTTCTTTCAGCTTAGTTAGGTGGACTAACAAACGGGCCACCTGAAGATAAGGGGTCACCACTGCCTGCCTTGTCACCTTGTACTGTAGTACTGCCTCGTTCGTCCTTCAAACTGGACCACTGCTTAATATAATATAAACATTGCTGCTTGGCGGTAGAATGTTGGATGAATCAGTGCTACTTACCCAAACGGTGGTAAGCCCTACCAAGTAAATAATAATACATGTGTCTTCTTACAAACATTTAAATAACGTTATAATTTGTTCTTAAGACATAATAACTTACGACATCACAAAAGACTTTCAAATCAAATAAAAATATACTACATTCAAGTAGGATTTTACAAGTACTCTTGAATCGTTATTTTATAATAATAAATTAACATATACGGAATAAAATCAAAAACATTCAGCTTACTGCAAACACTTTGACCAGGCGCTATGTTAGTAACAATGCTAGCAGTATTTTACCGTTAAATTGCTTATTCAATCTGAATACATAGCGAGAGATAGGTGAAACGTGTATTATTATAGAATTAATAATTTTTGTACTATAAATTAATCGACGTTTTTTCAACAATTTCATTTTATATTTTTACATAAGCAAGCAAATACAAAACAGAACAAAACATTTTTTTTTTAATTTTTAAATATCGAACACCTTCAGTGTTGTCAAAAAACAAATCGGAAATAAGAACAGAAGAATATCATAGTAAATTATTATGGTGGTATTTTGATTATTTGCGCGAATTTTTAATACTTAATGCCACATTCTATTTCTTGCAACTTAGAAATATGTGTTAAGATTAACACGTATTTGATTGATTATTGTTCAATATTGCGTTAATACATATTTTGTAATGTGACGGTGCATGGTGAGACTACCTGTAAATTGTAGAATAGAACATTAGACAAGAAATAAAAAAAAAAAATTAGTTGACTAAAAACAATATCTCGAATAATAAATCTCATTCAATAAAACATAAAACTAACAACAAACGGAACGTGTCAAGAATCCTGAGGAACTCAGCGCACTAAATCACCACTAATCGGCTGAACGGAAGCCTCAATCATTTCTAGTAGCCGTCGGTTCCCGGTCATCAGTAACGTATTACACATATTGATTGCTTCGCCTTTCCAAAGGTAATTTGCCTTAATAACACTAACAGCCATTTAATATCACGAAGAAAGTTGGCCGACCTTCACTGCGCAGAAAAACATTAATAATTTTAATAACAACGCCTCTTATACTAATAATACTGGTACTAGTGTATTAATGAAGGTTCTAGAAAAAACAAGATCTTTTGTTTCTTAGGTGAAATCATATATGTAAATTGAGAGCCGAAATGGTCTTGTGGTTAGAACGCGAGCATCTTAACCGATGATTGCGGGTTCAAAGAGAGGCAACCACTTAATTTGAATGTGCTTAATTTTTGTTGATAATTCATCTCGTGCTCAGTGGTGGAGAAAAAATTGTTAGGAAACGTGCACGTGTCTAATTTCGACAAAATTCTGCCACATATATATCCACCAACTCGCATTGAAGCAGCGTGGTGGAATAAGCACCATACCTTAACCCTTTTAGCCTTAATTTTTTTAATGTAAATTATATTTTGGTTTTGCTAATAATATCATACAAACTATAGAGATTAAAAGATTAAACAGTAAATTTTTTATGTAATAAGATGGCTTAGTTTAATACATCAATATTTTCCTAAAAAATAATTTGACAATTAAAACTTCATCGGTTTATAATAAAGCAGTTTACCAACACGGAAAATATCGTAAAACGCGAAGTAAATTGATCACTAAAATGGGACGTCCTAGTAAGTAGACGCAAGTTCCAAGGCCTTTCGGCCCCTGAATAAATTAGTTTTAGGAACGGCCGAGCCAATAAAAGTTTTAAACAAAAGAATCATAAAACAAACGGCCCAACTTCGGTAGCAAGCAACAGTGCTTCAATGATTTACGACAGATCTGGGACACAATCGCCGCCAACTTTTCAAATAAACTAGCTATGAATAGACTCAAACATGTGTCTGAAGATAAGTTCTTCGCCTGTTTTAATGGTGTAGTCATAGTACACATACGTATGAGGACAATAGGGGAAACCAGACAATGGTTGATTACGTTTTATTTGATGGCGACAGCTAACTCTTTAGGAGAGTGGGGACGATTCGGCAACACAGGACGTCACGAAGTTCGCTACTGCATCATAAAACATGCTTTTTGAATGTTCGTCTGCACGCGAGTAGAATCGGTTCTGGTCTGTCGATCTCGCATGTGTTGTGCCGATGGTTTTATATAAAAAAACGATTAAAACAAACCCTCCGTCAGTTTTTTGTTGCTCATTCGTCGGCACTGTCTTTCATGTTCCTACGGCGTATGCATATTTAAAAATACGTTTGCCAACGTTTAGAAGGACAGTGGTTGCATTTTTAATTTTACGTATAAAAACAACAAATACAGCCGTATAATAAATTTTAGACAAAATGTGACTTCTGAATGAGTCCTAAAATTTGAAATGAATATAGATTAATCGTTTTTTTGGTCATATAAATATACACCACGGCATTTATTTGTACGTTTGTAAATTGTTTTATAACCCTTAAATGTACACTAAATAATTGGTACACATTTTTAAAAAGAGAAACAAATGAATTTCAATATACTGTTAAGCTCTTAATTGCAGCGCCTTTACTTAAGACGTCAAAGGACCCGTAATGCAAAACAAGTATAAAATTACAATAAGATCTTTGAAAACATTGCAGGCTACTGTCCCTTCGCTCATTATTATGAAACAGAAGCTCGAATTACCATTGTACCACTGTCAAAACTCATCGGATAGGAAAAAAATGCGTTACAATGTCGCAATAAACTCGAAGCATTTTACAACATCCCAAATATTTTAACCCCCGGTAGCTATATGACTTTTGTGTCTTTAGATCAGACGAGCGAGTCTTTATGGGCCATTTTTCCTTATACTTTTACGTCGAGCTATTTTATTTTTTGTAGTATCTTAAATAAGACGTAATATTCCAAGAAGCGAGACATTAGAATGAACTCGGCTTTCTCTTCTTTGAGGGACACGTACGATGGATTTTATGGTCAATTGTTTTACTGAGTCGTTGACGTGGCAAAAAGATCGATCGGTATGTACTGATGTTGATTTAGTGTACGTGTAGTGTGTTAAGCCGATTGTAAATGAAATGAGTTCATGCTTCATTAGCTCTTTTGTATGGATCGAGATGAGCACCAATCTTAATTGAACAAAGTTATAGATAATTTCTATTGAAACGTTTTTTTTTTGTTTCGTTTTATTTAATTATAATTATTATCATTTTGGTAACTCACGTTGTGTTTTTTAGCCATACTTCCGTATAACGGTAATATATTTTTACTCATTACGAGTTCTCCGAACATAAGCGTCCGTTCCTCGGGTTATAGCTCAATTCAATATCTTATTTTTTATTAAAAAAAATACTCTGAATTTATAATTGCAAAACTAAACAGAAATTAATAGGTAGTTCATATATACACATTACATATATTCCTCTCATATTAAAGGGTAATTGTACGTTGTATTTAAATGTGTATGTGATATTTGATGTTTATTCACACGCATATTATTGTTAAAGATTTTTAAAGTATTTAGATATAGATCGACATGTTGATATACATATACAATATCACATAACGCAAATGTTTCGTTTATCTAATAAATATATGATGATGTCATCTCTCACGGTTAATGTAAAGGGAGGGATTGCCCAGTGCACCTACAGGCACAAGGGACATAAAATCTTAGTTCCAAAGTTTGGTGGCGCATTGGCGGTGTGAGAAATGGATATTTCTTATAGCGCCATTGTCTGTGGGCGGTGGTGACCATTTAACATCACGCGACATATTTGCTCGTCCGCCTACCTATATCATAAAAAAGAGTGGGCAAACACAGGTGCACTCTTTATTCCCTCACTGATATTATCATCTGAGGAATGGCAAATCGGACATTATAGGAATGAGTTCAGGCGCAAGACCAACTGCTTCACATGATTTCTTAAGCGCGGGAGTGTACACACTTCAAATTTCCAGACTAACGGGCTGTTTCTGAGAATTTTTCAATAGAAAACCGATTTTTCGTCTCGACCTCGACTTTGAACCCAGGTCTTGGGACGGCGACCTTATATCTAGCCACTAGACTAACGAAACAGTAAAATTAAAGTAAATTTTGTATATCGTGTGTATGTGGATTCATTTTTACAGAGATTATCATATTTCAAAGCATGTTGACGGTTAACCATCGAGGCATACTAACTTTATACGTCAAAACTTTATACCTTTGATGTGTTTACAAATATGTGTAGGTAGAATGAAATAGTTTTAAATATAATAATTTATACAATATTACATTTTACGCATTTTTTTTTATTTTTTATTTTGTATTATATACTTTTTTCTAAGAAACAAAATAACAATCGACTAATTAGTGAACAAGATATATGATAACATAAACAAACTGGCGTATTCATCTTAATAAAGATATTTTAAATAAGATATCACAGATCAGGAAGGCTACATTTTAAAATACTTAAAAATAAGCGTAAGAAAAATACGTTCATAATACTTTTAAGTTTTTATGGTTGTCTTTTTTTAAATATACAATAGTTCAGTCGTTTCGTTCCATTGCCCAATATCAATACTGGTCGTTTTGCGCGCACCGACCGATTTTTAATGAACCGTACTCCGTGACGACTTTTTTTACAGTAAAAATCTCTTGCTTTCTATATTCTGTTAGAATTTTATTTTAAAAGTAACCCATTCAACTGAAATTCGACTATATATAAAAATGTATTTCAAAGTGATTTATGAATTAAGTAGGACAATTTTAGTATTCTTATATTATTTATATATATATAAGTGTATTTTTTTAAAGTAAAAACAAACAGCCTTTTAATATCCTACTCGTCTCGATTTTCTCCACCACGCGGCTCCAACAGGGGTTGGTGAATGTTTTCCTCGTCATGTTTTTCTTTACCGCCGTGCACGAGATGAATTATAAACAAAAATTAAGCACATGAATTCAGTACTGCTTGCTCCGGGTTTTAATTCAGAATCATTTCTTAAGATTTACGTCATGTAACCACTAAGCCATCATGGCTCTATATGAAAATATGTTACAAAATAACTTATTTTGAAAATCATATCATATCATAATTATTTAAAATACACTCACAATAGTAAATGCTAAATTAATTCCTCCAATTAATGTCTAAATTTATTCTTAGTCCGAATATAAAAAGATAGATAAAGATATAAATAGAACACAAAAATATATAAAGAGATAAATAGTTTCAATGTAATAATAATTATCTATTTATTTTACATAAGGCATACACACTTACTTAGTTACAAGAAACAATTCATGAAATAATTAACCTTAACAAAGATTACATAGAGTGCAGGCTGGTCATACTATTAGCCATCCTCCCCTAAATATCAATAATAATTGTATGGCACAATTAACTTTTGTATCATAATAATGCTTGATATGATTTTTGTAAATTTAACCAAGTCAAACGCACCCACACAACGTTCGTTCGTTGATTGTCAACAAATATATAAATATAGTAAAAAATTGCAGATGCTATTTTTTATTATTGTAGCCCAACACGAGCTTATTATCAAGTCATAAACATTTCTTTATCAATCTTAAATCTTGCAATGTCATTTGTGAGAATTAATTTAAACGTGGATATCCATCGTACCAGCTGGTGTCTACGCATTCATATACGACCTCTTTGGACGTAGCAGCAACGAGAATTATAGTTCCGGTTGTTTGTGAGACATTTTGCAGTTGTGATTACAAACAGATGTTTTATTAGTTTCAAAACAAGACAAAAATGTATATCAAGTTAGGTAATCAATATCGGAAAATCGGGGTACACGGAAAAAAATAATACTTCGGGCTTAAACCCAGGCGAGTGCAGTTTAGCGTGATGTGTATGTGTGATGTCCCCCGAAGAGACAAAGTGGTCACCGCTGGTTTTTTAGTGGGTATTCTGGTGCGTGTACTCCTCATCGGCGAATCCCACATCACTCACTTCACATGGGGAAACGCGTAAAAGCGTTTTTTTTCAGCGGAAAAAGGCAAGTAAAGTTTTCATGTACTTAATTTTTATTTATATTTTATCGCGTGATCAGCGGTAAACAAAATTTTTAGAATAATCAGCAAGTGTCACTAACCCGAATTAGAAAAGCGTCGGAGAATAAAGTCTTCACGTCAAGAGGAGAGGAGGCTTTAGCCTGACTATATAGTGACAATAATATTTATATAAAATTTAAAGGTGCAATGCGTATAGCATCAATTTTAGATAGCAAACATGTGAATTTGTAATACATCACGAGTGAGATGCGAAGTTACAGTTACTTCTTACAGAAAACCACGTTGACTGATGGGGAGTAAATTAAAAAGTGCGTTTGCCGCAAAATAGTTGTCAATATTGTGGTTAAAACTTAGCATTTATTTAAAAAATAATTTCATTGTGTCCGTAAAATATTAATATAAGTTTAACCGAGCAAACGTACGCAAAGCGAAACACATGAGTCCTTTGATGTGTACCGCTTCAAACGGAAACACGATTCTCGACAAATGCTTACAATAAGAGGTAATTACAGAAACTCTTGTCACTAACGCATATTAACAACACAACATCATCCGATTTTCCTGGAGGAACTTAACTACCTTAACGACTGCCTCGTACGTCTAGTATATAATGCCTGAAGCTTGGACTAAGAATAGTCATTGGGATTTTTCTATAATTATTCTCAGTAGCAGTCTGAAGTTTATCTTGGAAAGCACGTAAACCCATTGGTCCTGCCCCTGAACTCTTTCCATTCCGGTCGGATTTGCCATCCTTCGATCGCACCTGTGTTTCTACGCACACTCATTGACTTAAGTAATCATCCAATTTTTCTATTAAAACTCGATGTGTTGCACCAATTGAATGGCCGCCATTTTTATTTAAATGTGAAATGCGATAGATTTAATGAAAGTGTAAAACGTGTGATATTAAGAACAAGTGAAAGCATATTAGGCACAATCATTTATCAACTCGTGCGTGTTTTAATAATTTGTTATAAATTTAGACAACCGCTACAGAGAAAGTTTGAGCAATTTGCACTCTAAATACGATTTTGATGGCCTTTGGAACGTAATGTTTTTTGTACGACACAATTATAATGGCAACATAGACAATTATGTTATAAACATTTAACGATTTAGCTCCGCTACATTTGTTGGTCATTTTTACTGCCTGTTATTACATTAAATTAAAAAAATATATATATATAAATATTTCCTTAAAATTATTTGTAAAAAAAAAATCTTCAACTAATACGAATACACGATACGAGTATATTTATTAAAATCCAGGACATATTAATTGAATTAGACATAGCTATGAGAAAAAGTACCTAGTGAGTGCAAACATGACGTCACAATGCGCTTATATCATACTGTGTACATATTTCTTATTATATTGTTAGGTGGACGAGCAAACGAGCCACCTGTTGGTATGGTCACTGCCGCTTATAGACATCGGAGCTGTAAGAAATATTAACCATTTCTTACATCGTCAATACGCCAGCAACCTTGGGAACTAAGACGTTATGTGCCTTGTTGCTATAGGTAAACTAGTTCAACCTTGAAACTGGGACTCAATAATGCTAAGTATTGTTACTCGCGGTAGAATGACATGATGATTGGGTGGTATCAACCCAGAAAGACTTGCAAGTCTTCTGTGCACGAAACCCTACCAAAAAGTAAATATTACCGGCTGTTACAATATATTTGTTTACATATATGCCTCTCTGGCCTACATTATTTCTTTAACACACATAATATATAACTGTACACCTGTACACCTATATGCTTATGGCATTTCTTTGACACATCTCCATTTAATGTACAAAGAGTTCTTCTCAATATATTAAATAGAAAATGTAAATTAATTAATAATCCTATTATATTAAGGTGTCTCACCGCGACAAATCCATTTCGCTAATTTGAGTTGATTAAACTACGCCCAAAAACGTCAGAAGTGCCTGAATACGTTCATTTCTTATGACCATTTTGGTTAGAATTAAATGTGAATTTAACTGTAATGTGGCATTTGTGCGTTATTATCATTGTAAATTTAAAATGTAACGATATTTATAAGAAAATCTTCTATTCAACGGGATACTTTTTGTGAACAGGTAATACGCATGTACAATTATTAATAAATCAAACTCATGCCGACCGAAATTGTATGTATTATTGTTCTAGATATTGTTCCGCTTGAACTAAAAATTATTACATAATTTCTTAAAGCAATTTATAAAATCATGAACAAGTTCATAATAATAATGAATTAATTGACATTAATTAATATATTTTCGCATATATATTGAACGTAAAATAAACACAGAATTTATTGTCATAACATAGATGTATGTTTACATTGGCATGTTGGTGTTGGCGTTGGTAATACAAAACAAACATTTGAAATTGTTCTGTCACTGAATATATTAATGACCGGCAAAATAAACCTATTTTATTACCAAACGCCATTTTAATTCATGGTTATTGCCATCCAACCTGTATTGGCGCAAACGAGTAAATCGCTTTGAAGTGTTTACAAACATGCTAAGATTTGTTATTGGTACTTTATAGACAAATGTTTTATGTAACGTTTATTTTGAGTACTCAATTTATTTTAAACAACATAAACTATATATATGCAATAAGTAATATACAATCTAAATTGAATATTAGTATTTTTTAAATAATAAAAACGTCAATTTCAATCTTATTTATATATTGATAGAATTATATAATCATAGACATATTTACGTATGTTTATAGAAAACGAGACAAATAACAATTTGCTTAAAAAACAAATGCTCTTTAATTATTGCTCTTTAAATTTACGTTATATATGTATATTTTATTTTAAATACAACTACAAGGATGTGTCTCTTTCGTCCAAAGCAAAATAAAATAATGTTTCGCTTTATAAATTTCGACATTGTATCCAATTGCCTGCAAATTCAGTGTCATAAATTACATAATATATTAAAAGTATACTAATAATCTTATTTTATGTTTTAATCTAGCACACACACACATTTTTTTGTCTTGTTTATGTTAACATTATAATAATATTTCATTACCTATAGTAAATTGAATTGAATATAGATTATTATTCCACGAAGAATATATACCATTGGAATGATATTAAAATACAACTAAAATTATAAATTTATATGAACATCAACAAACATACTAAACTAGTTAACTAAAATCCCATAGTTATTAAAAGTCTATAGTACATCGTCTAACCTCGGACTATAAAACTCGGACTATTAAATTGAGAAAAAAAAAATGTCAGTGTGGGCCACGTCTTCCAAGAAGACGACAAGCTCGAAGTTTAGCAAAGATCTGCTGATGTTCAGTAAAAATATATTATAACGTCACAATTTATAAAAATAGAATGTAAAAAAAGGCACGGGCAACTGTGAGCCCGTGGATGTTGTAAAGTAAATAAAATAAAAAAAAAACTCGGACTATTACGAAGTTGTCTTATTCGCAATTCAATATCTAGCAATATTTAATATATATTTTTAAATATCTGTATGTCATCTGCCTATAATGTTAAAAACTTGGACACACGTGTTCAATAAGCTAGCCACTTAAGTCTTAAGTTACATTCATAACAAGCTTCTCTCTAAGGTTCATTGATTTTGTAACACTTGTGTTCTTATATGGACATTTTTTTTAAATCTATTTCTGTACTTGTTCGAAAACAGCTTCTTCATTAAGATTTCTCAATAGTTATCAAATATTGTTTCAAAGCTTTATATTAAAATATTAAGCCATGTTTATATTAATAAATAAAGTAACGAAAAATCGATGTCAATTATTTTTTACCAATGTTTTAAATCAAAATTATATACAATATAAACATGATAACGTACGATATCAATTCGATATATATAGATGCACACACAATATACAAGAGCAAAGAAAACCGAACAAAAATAAACTCCTTTGACAAAAAGTTAAAAAAATATATATATTTCCAAAGAATTCAAAATTAGAATGAGCATAACGTATTACTCACCGATGTTTACTTTTATATTAATTAATATGTAACTAATGTCACATAACGTAACAATCTACTTCCTGCTCTACAACTAATCCTGTCTCTGAGAAGGCAAGCTTAATCGTTATTTTGAATAGCAACTACCGTTATTTGTGTACATGTGTCAACTAATAATATAATCAAATTGCAAATCACGGCCATAACTACTGACATGACGTCGTTGTCAGTCACAACATGACATTTATATGCATATGAGTAAAGAGGTAAGGTTTATCTGCTTGTTTAATTTACAATAACTACTAAGCCATTCCATTTTTTTTTAAATTCTAAGTCGGCTTATAGGCAAATTGACAACCTGATGATAGGTATATCATATTGGCGCTGTAAGAAACATTAACTATTCCTTACACCAAAAATATTTGATAAGTGAGTGGTTACTAATCAGACGGGCCTTCACAAAACCCTGCCACCAAGTAACACCGAATTTATTCAGTAAATATTAATCCCATCGAAAAAAAAATGTCTTCAAATAGCCTATACTTAAGTAAACTCTCATTGAGGAGTAGGATTTGGAGCTAACTCCACCATTTTGCAAAAAATATGCAACAGTACGTTATATTGTTAATTCTTTTCAAAATTCAATTTCATATTATTATAAAAATTTACTTGAAATTGCTTCTGGACTTATGCCTTTTGGTTGTATGAGGCAGAGACCACCTTAATAATTAAATTATTATGTGTTACCGACAATTTATCACACACACGTATAACTTTTGAGTTGAATCAAATAACCATCCAATAATTTAGATCCCAATTCATGAGTTAGGTCACCTCGATGTCAAATTTTAATACGTTATAATTTATTATGAAGAGGTAACAAGAGCTACTTTTATATTTATAATATTATTTCTAAGTATAGATAAAATCATAATTCTAAGCATATCATCGAAGAATCATTTTTAACTAATATAAAGAGCAATGTCGAGGGAAATCGTTTGTTTAACGTTAGTATTCAAGCGAGTAAGTTTGTACAAAGCCGACCGGCTAGCTAACTCAAATCACGTGCCGCGGCGGATACGGCGTCCGGTTTACGGACATAAGAAAAAAAATCTATTGAGTGTAATCTTTTCGTTATATTGAAGTATTATTTTTAGATTAAGTATTGTTTTAATTTGTTAATTCTATATAATCAATTATTTTTGTCGCTTAATACAATAAATATAGTAAATTAAAAATCATTCTACAATTAAATTGTTTGTTAACCTATTTATTTGTTGTGTATTTTTGGAAAATTAATTGTCGTCTTTATACAATTTCTACGTGTAAAAATAAACTCATAAATAAATAAGCGACTCTATCAATCAATAATCCTTTCAAATTATAATTTATTTTTAATGAATTCTAAGCAAATAAATCAATTGTTATTATACTGGTAATTATCTTGGAAACCTTAAGTTAGGTGGACATAATTGGGTAATTACTTTACATTCAATCAATTGCCTTGATTGGAATATACTTAATTGAGTTATTGTAATGAAATTATTTCAGACAACAATATTAAGCTGAGGCTACAAATACGGTAAAATATGTGTTTAAGTTAAAAGATTAAAATCTTTCTTTTGCTATGTAAATAAAATTCAGTTGTTATAAATGATCTCAATTGAATAATTCCATTAAAAATTATGATCCATAGTGTATTGTTTACGTTGTGAACAGCTGATCCTTCTATGATATTTATGTGAATGCAGTTTAAGAGATTGTACGGATTTTCATCAGTGTGATATTTTTTTTTTGATACGACTCTTTCATATTTAAATAATAATTACTGAACTTATCAATTAACTTAATTCAATATTAACAAATCTTTATGATTTCATTCCATTAATGTAGCAGAAATTTATCTATTCTAATACGTATTTTCAATCTTATTCTGTGATTACAACTTACTATAATTATATATTCAAATGTTTTCAGTTATGCTATAATTTTACAAAGAGGTTTTTACACAATAAAAGACATTTTTTTTTTTATAAATCTTCATCACTTTATTTTTTATAGTGTATAAATAACGCCATATTAATGATATTTATATAGTATGATCACTTGTTTTTGCTATTTACAATATTTATTTGCTACAGCAGTCTTTAAAATTTTAATACGAAACTATACACAGGATAACAAACAGGCAATAGTAAGTTCACTTACATAAATTTTGGTATAGCACTTAAGACTAATAATTACAATATTTACAGCGTACTAAATCTAACATCTACATAAGTATATACAATGTGACTGGAAGAAGGCTACGGCCCGTCTAGACTAGGTAAGCTTGCACGGCGTTGCCCGTGTCCACCAGAGGTGGTGGAGGTGGCCATTGTCGCAATTCTCGTCGTCTGCCTGGCGCCATACCTTGTTCTAAGGAGGAGTAATCAGAATCAATCGATGAATATATGTGATCTGATATAGGTCTCCCATCTGGACCGTAAGCGACTCCTTGTGTATGTCTTACAGCTGATGGAGACTGTCGTACCTCTGTACTATAATCGGGAGGCGCACTAGCTCCCTGTCCAGTATTTCCTAACACTGGTGATTTGTCCGGATAATTTAACGTTCGATTTCCTCCGTTAGGTACAGAAGAATCTAACGTATATGTGTTTATATTCTTTCTATAATTGTGAGATCGCGTTTTGTGACTTGAATGCGACGTATCCGGCATCATATACCTCAGACGTTCCCAAAATCTTTTTTCACCCCATCTCAAACGGGAACTGGTCTTGAGATACGGTCGTAAATCTGGATCGCACATAGCGTCTCTTACAACCGAACATTCTTCTATTAAGACTAATTTATAAATGCATCCTTTTAATGCTTCATGCAATCCTTGTCGGAATTCATATCGTGACCATTCTGTTTGCATAAAATTTCTAGTCAACACCAATACTATTCTTTTTGATGCTTCCGCTGCCTCAACTACTGGCGGAGCACATTGCATATACTGAGCACCGTGATGTGGAATATCTCTATAGTGAAGACAGAGGTGGTAGGAAGGATTACCATTTTCTAATTCAGTAGCTAAAGACTGTATGACAAATTCTTCATCTTTAGGACTATAGCAAACATATGCATCATATAGTTTCTCATTTTCCTCGAATGCACCAGAAAACGAAAATACTCGAATGCCACAGTTAGTATAAAGCCATACACGCAACGAGTCTCTAAAAAGAAACAGTAAGACCAAAACTAATAAAATTAACATAAAGCCGGTAAGAGTCGAGACCATCATGGGAACGTAGTTCGACACTAACATGTTTCCGATGACTGAATTATCGGCGTAATAATCGCTGCAGGCAGTTCCATTTAAATTAAGTTCTTTTTTCTGTGGCGGCTTCGCATCCCCATTCCAACACCATACGTCAGTTATGTCAATAATTTTTTGTGCATTCTCAGCCAAATAAGAGGTTAACTCTTGTAGATAACGACATTTGCATGACCATAAATTGTTACCGAGAGACACAGCTTTTAAGTTTGGATTATGGTTGAAACTCCAAACACCGAAATCGACTAGTCTATTTCCATCTAGACGTAATATTTCTAACGATTTAAGCGATAAAAATGATATGTTTGCGATATGGCTTATTAAGTTATTTTGTAAAAATAATTCTTTTAAGCTACTTAGTTGTTGAAATTCGAATCCTTTTAATTCTTTTAGTTTATTGTTACCCAAATGTAGTATTTGTAAAGCATTTAGGCCTGCAAATGTTCTATTTTGTATACTATCTACATTGCTATTATTCACATAGAGAGACCGCATCTTTTGTCGTCCGATGAAAACGTGGTCTTGCAACTCTCTTATATTGTTTCCGTCTAAAAATACTTCGGTTGCGTCCATGGGTATCTTGTGTGGTATTTCCACGGAAGATTGCCCGGAACAATCAACAACGTTAGTGTTCCATAACGGGTCGTGGTAGCAGGTACAATTTTGTGGACAAGTCATTTCACAGTCACACGCGTCGTAATCGCAACAATGACAGATAGCAAAACAATGAGTCTCATACTCACACAAAAAGTCCGATGTTTTAAGATTAGTTAAGGGCACATGAGTTCCACTACGAGTATTTGTCATTTTACACAAAACATTTTCTAAGTCCATCACACGCGGGTACTGTCTCATAGCAGTCATATTGTTTATAATAGGTAACCATTCCATGGTACAATCGCACTGAAATGGATTACCACCGATATAAAACTCAGGTAAAGTTTTGTTTACTGGCACAGTTGATAAACGTAAACTATTTAGTTCTAAATGTACAATTTCATTTGCATACATGTCCACTCGCGTCAGATTCTTTTTATCGAAGAACGTATTCACATGAATATTATTTAAAAAGTTATTATTTATAAACAACAGTTCTACACTATTAGGTATGGCCATAGATGATATTTCCACTATTCTATTATGGCTAACATCCAATGTTTTTATACGAATTTCGTCCTGTAACTTGTAATAGTTACCTAAGTGTTCAATAAAATTACCGTGCACGTCCAACCACTTTAAATTACTAGGCACAAACGCGTAATCAAACCACACTAGATGATTTTCTGATAGATTGAGCCACAAAAGACTTGATAACGTTGAAAATACACCGTTGATATCCGACAAGAAATTTCCATCCAATCTTATTGCCTCCAGCTGCGAATTTCGAGTGAAGGTTCCCCTTTCTATAGATTGTATCTTATTCTTGGCTATATTTAAAACTTGTAAGTTGGGAAGATCCCAAAACATTCCAACACTTAAATTTCCGATTTGATTGTCAATTAATCTCAATCCTGTTAATTGATTGAGGTTTTTAAAGGAACCGTTTCTAAAATCTGATATTTGATTTTCTCCTAAATCAAGAGTTTTCAAGAACGGTAGCTCCCATAGTGCATCAGGAACTTCTAACAGTTGATTAGAACTCAAATCCAATTCCTTAAGATCAGAGCAATTTTTAAATGCTTTTCTATCTATATTAACAAGCAAATTATTATTGAGTGTTAATTTGCTAAGTACAAATAATCCATTAAATAAATTTTCATCTATTGTATGAAGTCGGTTTTCAGCTAAGTTGAGTGTGTGAAGATTATATAATGGCAAGAAAGCATTCTCTTCTATATAGCCAATCGAGTTATTCTTCAAGTTTAATATTTGTAAAACAAATAAATCTTTAAAAGTCTTCCCATCTATTCTTGTCAATGCATTATTCGATAAATTTAAGACAATTAATCTTATTAATCCAAGGAAAGTCCCATGATCGACATGGTTACTCGCAAGTTGATTACTTGATAAATCCAAAACAATCAACTGTTCCAGTCGATGAAAAATTCCTCTGGCGAGTTCAAATAGGGAATTATCGTTAAGATAAACTTCCCTTAATTCTCTTGAATAAGCAAATATGCCTTCTGGTAAAGTATGTAAACGGTTGTGTGATATGTTTAGAACTCTTAATGAAACAAGTCCGTTAAAAGCTTCACTTGATATGTCAGTAATATTATTGTGTTGCAAATATAATTGTTGCAAACTTCTCAATTTTAATAATTCAGAATCTTCAGATAATGTCTTGATTTCATTATAACTCAAATCAAGCGTATGAAGACCGGAACCACATCCAGAGCCAAAACCAATCTGTCCGACGGTTCTTATTCTATTACGCGTTAAATTTAATGTATTCAAGTTTTCCAGAGAGCAAAATACTCCGGAAGGAACAAACTTGATGTTATTTTGAGCGAGATCTAACGACTGCAGTTCCGATAATCCATTGAAAGACTTCAAAGTTAATTCCAAGTTCTTGGTAGGACTCCACTCAGAGTTCTTTGAGCGAAGTTTTAGTCGCCTTAATTTATTCAGATCTTGAAAAGTATTATCCGGAACACTAAGTAGTTTACAGTTACTTATAGAAAGATCGGTGAGACTCACAACAGGGCTAAAATAATGCGCCCGAAGTGAACTTTCAAATAACAAAAGATGATTGCATTCGATAGATAGGCGACTCGTCTCTGAGTGTACTGATGATATACTGCTTCCGTCTCCATCTAAAGTGCGAATTTTACAGATAACGTTACTTTCAGAGTCCCTATCGGTAACTCGCATGCACTTGTCGGAGCCGTAGGGCACTGTCCACCCGACATGCACGAGCGCACAGAACACAGCCGTTATAGCAAACATTATCACAGATATTTCATTCCACTGTAGAACGTCTCATAAACACTCCCCGTGGGTCGATATCACCATTTCCGAAACAAAGTACAGTTTAGCGCTAAAGAAAAACTTGCGAGCATTTCACTTCACTAAAGTCCTTTTTAGATTTCACTAAAAGTTCTTGATAAATATTATTAAACTTAAATATAGCACACTTATATGAGTTGATTATTTGACAGTTTTCTGTTATTAAGAATTTAATGCGTGTGTGAGAGAAAGGCGCGAGTTGTAACGCATCCTCTCCGCAGCGCGGTTTCGTTGTGACTGTCAAGCGTTGCGTTTGACTCGTGGAAGTGGCAGTGGGGACGCGCAAGTAACCCTACTCCCCCCGCCCGCACCCCTAGTAAGCTCTCGCCTACTTTAAGAACGCGTAGAGCCATCTAGTGAGAAGTAGCAAAATAACATTCAATATACTTGAAAATAGTTTAAGCTTTTAAAATGAGAAAATCAAGCTTTTATAATTTCAATATAGTATTTTGATATTTGGTTATTATTATAATACCTTGTGAGCTATTAATAAAGTTTCAAAAGAACAAGTATTTATGTTGAGTTTAATATTTATAACTATTTATATTGTTTAAATATTTTATTATTTAAATGTTTAATTATAATAATGTTATCAAGTTAAATATAATGAGTTAATTAACATTTATAAGCTAAACACTATTAGTCTGCTACTTAAAATTGATGTCATCCTTTAAAAGTACCTGTATTTACATTAAAATATTTGAATTCCAAGTATTTTTTACTGAATGTATATTATACGTATGTAATCAAATGATAGAGGTCGCCACTTTCTTTGCAATTTTTATGAAAGCTTTGCAGGTTTTCGTTTACAATGTATTCAATAGAATCTTAGAAATGAATATAAAACAAAGTAGCAGCCAATGTTATCTATGATAAATACTTATTTAACCTTCTTAAATTAATTTAATAATATTCTACAAATATCGTGAAAAGAATATATTTTATGTCATAATTGTAAACTTACTTGAATAATTTGCATGTTGAGATACTAAGTCAACACTTTCTACTTAAACGACATAATAGTCTTCAATAGTTAGGAAACGTGGACTATACGTAGATTTAAATCTAAGACATTATGTGCGTTAAATACATCATACATTCAATGTCTTGACATTTACAAGAAAGTTTAACTTTCATTTTCCTACAAATAAATAATGTAATGTTTCAAACATTGAACAAGTTAACGCAACGATTATTTGATTATTGATGAAACATTATGCAAATAAGATCATGAATTTCAACGTTATCAATTTTAAACTCAATTATACAACCCAAAAGACTTGAGAGGCTGACGCGTTATTTACATAAATCACGTTTATGCGATCGTAAAAGTCATAAAACGCTTGAATTTCACAGACGCTGTGTTCAAAGTCAAACTTTCGTCACAAATAAAATTTTAAATTCGAATGTTCTGTTGCTTCCTAATGTTTTTCGATTCCGAAAACTGGGACTGTACGCAGTGAGAGAAAAATGGAAAAGTCGTGTCTTCTACGTTCACTTACTTATTCACACTTTGAATTGAGAATGATTGATACGACTGTGTCCTTTATGTCTGGTACATAGAGCTTATTTTGGAACTGTACAAATTGTCAATTTGCCTCGTATACGCCATATATTAAATCGTCAACAACAACTTGACAATTCATTGACAACAGACTACGTTGTTTGTGTAAAAGCGCTTTGAATAAACTATAATACTTTATCTATATCGAAAATATCTGTACATTTTGAAAAGTGTTTTTCTATAACGTTTACAAATTTTATTTGTCAACAATTATTAAACTACGAATTATATTACTTAACTTACGTAGATTACATTATAACACAGATAAAAATAAATGATATATTATAATAGTTCATAGTAAAACTTAATATTAAAATTATTATACATTTATACTCAAAGTAAATCTCGCATCTCTAATGAGACGCCTCATTAATTACTTCAAGACTCAACTAGGATTAAATATAGCTTTCTGTTGTATTTTTTTTTAATAAGTCAACACCGTTAATAGTTTCATGTATAACCAAAACAAAACCTATGTCATAATAAGGAGAATGTAATATTGAAATGTATAGCTGTATTAAAACTGTGCAACTGGAATCATCATCATCATCGGCATCACCATCAATATTACAACCCACTGCTCTCAAGTGCGCCAAATTCCTGGTTCAGAGAATACGCTTACGCATCCAGTCGTCAGCTTCTTCAGGTCATTTTATAGGCGACTAATATATAAATTAATATCATAAATTTTTTAAACTATTTAAATTACAAACAATTTAGCAATTATATTGACGAGCAAGCGTGGTATAATCGTAATCTAAGGAAGCTTAGCTTAACAACATTTCCGAGAAGTTTCAAGTTGTAGGAACTGAAAGTGTTATCTCAAATTTTTCGTTCGTTATCCGCAAGAGCTTATGTATTTTGGTAATAGATTAAACATTATTTTCTATTAGCAATATATAGTTAAAACGTTTATTTAAGCGGGGTTGGTTACGTAGATAAACTGAAGCAGCATATTTAAAGAGTAATTTTTTCCTGTTGTCTTTGAATCTATCAAATTTCGTATTCATGAAACCTAAATAAATTATCAATTACCGACATAGTCCATTTACGTATCTTTCTTAAAGGAAATGTCTATTTGTTCTATGATAGGTAGGAAATAATAAATATTAACGAATTTCGAATGTTCACGTAATATATTTAAACAAGATAAAACGTAAGTTCCTAAGCTTGAGCGTGCGTTAATAATCAATCGTATAATGATCCAGGTTAATTTAAGCAAATCGCGCATAAATACTGTCATTTGTCTTAATTCCGTGATTGGATACAATTAATTCGAAGCTATCGATTTGGGCGTTCTGGTTGAACGCGACGAAAATTAACAAAAAGAGCATTAATTGCGTGCTAACAGAATTTCAGTCTTCTCTTATACTTACTTAACTTACATTGCGTATTTTTAAATAAAACAAATCTATTTTATAAAGACGTGTTTAACAACATAAGCAATTGAATATATAATTAAATCGTCTATAAACAACATCAATTATAATGGGATATTTCTTTAAAATGTTAACCTAAAAAGCATCAACACAATTTTTTACTTGAAACTAAAACGGCAAAAATATTCCTCGTTCCAACCGCAAGCGGATGGTTTGAAGTTGTATTCGCACTCTACCGCAGCCGAATTGGCCTTAAGCTCGTTTAACTTTCCAACCACATCTTATTTTGATGCTGATAAATAAATAGGTATTTTGCAATTTGTTTAAAAATGTGGTATTTTTGTTCGTCAATTTTCTTATATATTTTATCTTCCTGTTTATCTTCATAATTTTCACTAATTATAAATATTAAAATGAGTGTTTTTGTTGGTTTTTTGTTACGCTTTTAGATTTTAAGTACTTAATCGATCACGATGAAATTTTTCAAAAACGTTATCAGAAAAGGACAATACATACCTATCGCCTGACTGACAGAGCTGACGAGCAAACTAGTTATGAATAAAAAGCTTTTGACCCAATATACGTCAATATTTTATCAATAGCATCAAGGTTTGTTTGAACACTAATCCACAGATCAGCCTAATCCTCACAAATAGGGATTGTTCTCGGGAACCCTTCATTAGCTAACTAGTGACATGTTGATTACTCCAAAATATTTATTTAGCTTACGAGCCTACATATTATCCGTAATTACTACATAACAGTTATTCTGTTTAATAATAATAATACTTACAGCATTACAAGTGTAGAAATAGAGAGCTATTTCTCCAAGTGTAGTCACTCTTTATTTCTCCAATTTCTTAATCCTATGGGAGGGGGAAATGGGACATGATCGGAAAGAGTGTAGACGCAGGACTGGCTATACGGAACAAGCTATACTATTTGAGGTACGGAAGTGTAAACTCTGCCAACTTTTAGACTCTGGATTATTACTGAAAATTTCTAAGAAGATTATGAAGCTAATTTTTTTTTTACTACAAATACGGAGTTTGATCCCAGAACTTCGGAGTTGGCGACCTTATTTGTAACCCACTAGCCGATCAAACTTTATAGACATTGACGTAGTATCTGAAAGTTAAAGTTAAAGTTAAAGTAGAAAGCGACGTTGTTTCACGCCACAACAAATGCTCCTGCTGTACAAAACACAGATACGGTCTTGCGTTGAATATTGCTCGCACCTCTGGGATGGCTCCGCTAAGTACTTAATGGAAGCCTTGGATCAGTTGCAGCGACGTGCGGTCCGCATTATTGGTGACGTAGAGGTCACAAACACCCTCGAACCTTTACGCTTGCGTCGAAAAATATCAGCGCTGAGCGTTTTCTATCGACTGTATCACGGCCAGTGCTCTGAGGAATTATTCTCTTTAATTCCTGCTTTCCCTTTCCTTCACAGATCTACGCGTGCTGGCTTGCGATGTCACCGCCTAACTGTGACATCGATTCCATCGCGTACTAAGAAATTTGGCAACTCTTTTCTTTGTCGCGTCGCCAAAAAATGGAACTTTTTACCAGCACACGTGTTCCCCTCCTCTTATAACCTGGGTGCCTTCAAACGAGGCATGAAGAGGCATCTTGCGGGCTGGCATGGCGAGGGTGACTGGTGCAGCTCATTCTAGCTGACTGTACTAGTCGTCTTCGCGTTGGGGCTCCACTTCTACTTACCATCAGGTGGAGTGGAGTCAAATGTCCGGATATAATAAAAAAAAAAATAGCAATAATAATTTGGGCCCATTAGAGGGCCTCAAAAATACGTCCGTCGTCCAGGTACCCTTTATCTCTGTATTCATTAGCTTCGCCGAAATACAATAGTTTTGACAAAATATTTACTTCACCTCGTGCGTCATCCTTTCGGGTATTTTTGCCTTATCACATTTTCGCAGGCGTTATGTAGATACGAAACAGAATAGGCTGTGATAATCCCCCTGGATAAGCTTTTAGCGGCCTTTTTCCCACACCGTCTCAACTTTTTATCGGTTTTGAGATTAAAGATTTTTACTAAACACAGGTAGTTATTTCTTCACAAATAGTTACACCTTAAGAGATTTGAAGTTGAACAATTTGTGTTTTGTTTCAATAAATTCCTTGCTCTAAATGGGTTTTATTAAAACGATCGTAACATAGTTGTTACTTCATGCTGGAATATACCGCTTCCGTTCATGGTTAGGAGGTAAATAATTTTAATACTCGTATATATTTTTGCTTGATATGAGATGTGTATCCTAGATACGCTGCGAGTTTATTATTTTAGTATATTTATTACAATAGTAAGCCATGACTTAACTCTAACACACACACATACATATATGAATTGACACTATATACATTATACCAGTAACTCCTCTTCGATGACACATTTCGAATGTCCGCCTGGAATCGAAGACTTTTTTGCGGTTAGACATTTATATGGCTAAGGAATACCATAATTATATCGATATATAAAAAAATAATATGTATATATAATTAATACTAAAACTAAATCGTAACGCTGCCTAGTAATAAAAATATACAATATCAAAACTATCGCACATTTTTTTGTGTTCATCAGGGAGGGTAAAGGATTAAAAATTCATAATATGTCGATCACACATTTTACTTATCATCCATTAAACCTGATAGACTTTGGCGTAATATCTCTAAGGCTTACTTTACGAACTAGACATTAAGACGTTTAATTCTCCCTCGAGAAACAAAGTTAGAACTACGCAAAAAATAAAAACCACATTAAACTTATCATACTAAAATTGCCAACATTTTATCGCAAATAAATATATAATAAAAATAGAACAAAGAGTATTACGCTCGAAAGTCTTATTATGAATTCGAAACATTTTAAATACGTCGTAAAACCTTACAATACAGTACAAAATCTTTATACGGGGACGCACAATGTGAATGTTAACCGAATAGTGAAACGGCCTAGGGCGTAAGTATCAAATAAACAAATTTCATCGCAAGGGTTCTATTACGACGCTAGTAGTATGTGTAGACATCATTATATGGCCACAATAAGAGCCTGACAATGCAGATAGGATACCCGTTTCGAACATCAGAGGGTTAAATTGTTTCGGATAACTTGGTATAGATAAATTGCTTTACTTATTAATAAAAAACAATTATTTATTCTTGTGTGTAGTTTTTTAACCCAAGGGCAAAACACTAATCGGTTTAACGCATGGTCTACTAAATCAGTGTCTAGCTAACTACTAACATACAGACACTGTGCTCAATAATATAAGTCTATATAAGATATTTAGGCAAAAATAAAATAATTTAGTACCTTTTTTCGTTCGTTTCTTAACCTTCTATTTTGTCTGGTATTTGGTAATTAACTATAGTCCTATAGATTTTTTTTTTAAATACAAGTAGTATTAAGAAGTTCCAATTTGCAAATTAACGTTTGTTCTCCTCCAATTTCCACCATGAGCAAAAACTAATTATAAATAATGATTTCGAGTTCAAACCCAGGCAAGCACCACTGAATTTTCATGTGCTTAATTTGTGTTTATAATTCATCTCGTGCTCGGCGGTGAAGGAAAACATCGTGAGGAAACCTGCATGTGTCTAATTTCAACGAAATTCTGCCACATGTGTATTCCACCAACCCGCATTGGAGCAGCGTGGTGGAATATGCTCCATACCTTCTCCTCAAAGGGAGAGGAGGCCTTAGCCCAGCAGTGGGAAATTTACAGGCTGCTTATGTTATGTATGTTATGTATGTTTGATGACATTAAGGCAGTTGTCAGTCACCTTATAATACACTAGAAGAAAGATGTTGATTTTGCGAAACTTAAACTATAACTATAAATATATATTTATTATATAATATAAGCTGTAAATACTTCCGAATAAAACAACAAGATAATGGTAACAAATCTCCGTTTAGGTAATTATAGCTCTAATTATTATTATTATTTAGTTTGACACATACTACATTACCTCAAACATACGATAAATTTAAATCATGCGTGATTCAAATACACAAATAAAGATAACCTTTGTTAGTCTAAAAACAATGGTATCACGAGTAGTTCAGAAGTTATAACTCAAAAAGTAGGTCATAAAACTTAACTTGGTCATGTACTTTGGTTTGAATTATTCATTTTATTTGAACTTCCACTAACAAAACCGCTACATTGAAGTAGTATGGGAGGAACTGTCGAAAATATATTGATTTCTATTTGTATTTCAGCTTACCTACAACTGTTTTAGTTTAGAATTAATAATATCGGTATTAAGATTTTGTGTAAGGCTTCAACATCCGCTCATGACTCTTACTATCCTTAAGCAATGTTAATTAATATTGTTTTATTTATTCTGGTTTGAAAGATTATTGAGCCAGTGTTATTACACCAACATGAGATATAAATTCTTGGTTCCCAATGTTGGTGGCGTATTGGCTGTGTAAGGAATTGTAAATATTTGTGATAGAGCCAATGTCTTATCAAATAAAATAAAAAATATATAGACAATTGTCTAAGTTTTCTCTCAACTTAGATCCTTTAATCTTTAAAATTAATTTATCTATCATAAACGTAATAAATATAACCTAATATCTTAAATAATGTAAAAAGTAAATAATAAGAATACGAAATAAAAAGTTCATAATATTTAACCTAAAAATAACGCTTGGTCATAAAGCACATTGATCCTGTGTAAAAAGTTACAATATCCGTTCAAGTAGTAATTTGCCACCGTTCCACGCAGGCATGATTTTCACAGTAACTATTTTTAATTTTTATTCGTTGGAGTTTTAAAATAATAAGTAATAATTTAAATATATTAAATCATAATCCGTTTCCACATTGGCAAACATATACAGTCATGAGAAGTCAAACCGTATCTTTCAGCAACGTTTCCTATTTACCCTTGGAATCCTGCAATAGAGAAAATATAGAACGCTTTAACTAAACTACGAGTTCCTTAGATCTAAACTATCCACTACTTAATACAAATGGGTATCTACTATTTAAATAAAGTAAATAAACGTTTTATTGTTCGGAAAATGTACATTGATATAGTTGGGATAAAAATTGATTACAAGACTATGATCAAGATTTTGATCTATCATTTTGAAGTTTTTGTATTACCCTTGTTCTTAAAATACATAATATGTAATACATATGTATTAGTTTTATTTTCGTTTTTATTTTGATTATCCCTGACATGGTTAATCCGGCACGGCACGCAACCTACGTTTAAGATCCACATTTACCTGTTTACCTATCCACATATAGCTATTACCACTAAACTATTTTGGCACCATATTTGCTGAATAAGCCATTGTTGTAACAAATGAACCACGAACAATAAGACTAGACTATTTCAAAGAATAGCAACAGCGCTCCCAATGAGATCTTAGGAAAAGGATATTTTGTTTCAAAGATATGGATTATTTCAGACGTAGAGTATCGCTGGAAACTAAATGATCATGTTCACAGAACAGCAACGTAGCGTGTCTTAACAGAGGTGATAGGTTTTAATGATGAGAAAACATGCATAATGTCGTGTTAAGGCGATATTTGTTTGTACACTCGATCACAGAATAAGCACTTGTGATTATAATCTTAATTATGTGGTCCACTGTACGCCATTCTATTTCTAGCACCTATAAGCATTGGTAGAAATGTATTTCAACGAGTATCATTTATATTAGACGGTATCGCTTGATAGTCGATTATACTGTCTTGGTTTTAAGAATATATCTGTTCAAATTATATCAATTTGAAATGAGTATACCATCCCCAGATTTATAGTCGAATAAGATTTGATTTCGGACATTAGCGAATATAGAAATAATTATTTTATTATTTGTTTAACATAATTGAAACTCGACACAGCACACTAACGTAAATGTCAGCAAGGTATATGTGACGTAAACTGTAACAATAATAATGATCTCTATATATAAAAACGAAATACCACTCACTGATTAATCACGAAATCTCATAAACTATAACATCTAAAAACTTGAAATTATTAATATTGGCAGATAGGTTTCTTGTAGGGCGTAGATATCTGCTAAGGACGGACTTTACGGAATTCCACCTGTAAGGGGGTAAAACGGGGATTGGAATGTCGAGTTTTATACATTTCGCGCGGCTAAAGCCTAAGGTTCAGCTAGTAATAATACATGTTAATGATAAATCCATCAAAGTAAGTCAATTTTCGACAAAAGTGCTGTTGTTATCACTAATTGATCATACATGTTATATAAAAGAGCGAGACGGCGATATAAACTACATTAAAACATATCTCCATTTCACGTGTGTACAAGCTGTATAATCCAAATCATAATGGAGCTCTTAAACCTACCACGGCTTATTACTGACTCACTACAAACGATCGAAGTGGAAATCGAATACACTTCATGCGATTACCATAATATATCAAATATCCGATCTAAGGCTCATCGCTCTCATGTATAATGAAAACGGAAAATGTATTACTGTTGAAGTTAAGGGGTGCGAGTATTGTTTATACGTTGTTGTTTTATACTTTAATATTCCTCATTGACATGCAATCGTGCTTAACGCAAATATAATACCTATGTACTCTATAATGGTATATATATAACTAGAAACATAGTGTAGTGACATTATCGAATAGTTGCTAACACCCGACTATCGATTAAAATCAAATCCAATTAATTTTTTTTCCAGTATAATCAATTACAAGTACCTTTGATAGCTTGCTTTTAACCGGTACGAAATTGCAAAAAAAAAAATCTGTTAAAAAAAAAAATTGTCTGTTAAATAATTACAAATCTCGCCTATAAATAATAGAACCTAGATTTCTCACTACTAGGCAAAGGTTTCATCTTATTTTAAGAATATTTAAATTTGGGGCGTATTCCACTACGGGTGTAATAATTGCATCCGACAAATACTCGTTTCGTCGCAATGCTCTTAAAATTCAATGGTGCTTACCCAATGACCAAAAGCAACCCACGATCTTTCGGTAAAAACCTGTATATTCTATTTTATCATTCAATCTAGACTCTACGTGTTAATATACATACTTCTGATCATAAAATTACCAAATATTAGTCAAGACATAATAATTATCATCACAAAAGTGAGTATTCCCGAAAAAATTCAGACGAAGAAAGTTACGTACTATTTAAAAAATGTATATATTTGTATAAAAAATACTTGTAATTAATTATTAGCCTGTTAATGTCCCATTGGTGAGCTGGGCCTCTTCTGTTGAGGAGATGAGAAGTTAAAAGCTTATGCCAAGGCTACGCTACTTCGATGTGAGTTACATGTGAGTCATAAAACACATGTATCAGATGTTTTATCAGTATGTTTTAATATACGACCGGGAGACGAAATGAAGTCCATGAAAATTGGGTCTTGCTTGCCAGGGATTTGAACTCGCAAACTTTGTTTAAAATACGTGTTTTAATCTCTAGACGATCTCCACTTTAACAAATTCAACAGCTAATAAATAAAGTAAAAACATTTAATCATGATAAAGAGCTTAAGATGTTATGCTAATTAGGTATTGACAAACTAAACGTTAATGATTTTTATACGATGAGGGTCTTCGTAATAATAAAAACAACAATCGAACCCTTCTTGGATCGTAGGGAGAGAATTAAATTTGCATTAGACGAAATTGAATTTCTCTTCCGATGAGTTACGTAGCAATAATGACTTTAATTCGCTTTGTGGATCTTCAAAGTCATGCTTTAGCTGTTTGATTAATTGTAACATTTTTTTTTTTTAAATATAATTAAAACCTTATACGCTTTCTTTGTTGAGTGTTATGTGGAAAATTTAAAAAAAAAAAATCGTTGTTATATTAGGTCCAGTTTTTTACATCAATTATTTCGTCTTTGAAATAAAAAATATATTTATTTATAGAATTTATTATGCGAATGCATTACCTTGTACCCAGCCTTTGGTCACCCGGTCATTAGTGGATGTGCCATATGAAAGTATACGTCTATACATACATAATATCTTCTCGACATTTAGGCCAAGGCAAAAAAAAATAAGATAAAGAAAAATAATGGTATTATTAACACATAACTTAAATACACACATCTAATATTAATATACATACATATAAATACTATTGATTTCGTTTAAAAGAAATGCAGGCAAAGTATTTTTTTACTGTTGATACCATTCGTAGTTGGATCATGTCGTACAGTCACGTTCGTCGCACGCGCATCGCAATACATCGTACTGGTTAATCTTGAGCCTCGCATTAGGGTTTTTGAATGATCTCAATCTGATATTTTAAGTTTTCTTACTAAGATTATAAAAAAGGATAATGGAGCCCGCGAAACATTATAATGAAGCGACAAAAACGAATACAAATTCCCCGTTTAAGATTATATGAACTTCATAAAATCTTAATAACGATTCAATAAATCAAACGCATATTCTCTTAAGTTACAAAAAGAAACAACATCTGCACATAAAATTAAAAAGAAACATAAATTTTCTGTTTAGCTTCCATACATAACTCTGGTAGCTATTAGATTATGAAAAGCTAGACTAAGTATTCTCAAACATCGCAGATTTGAGCATTTCTGAAGTCATATTTGTTTATCTGATGATCAGCGTGGTACGCATGTCACGGCACGGCACGTCACGTCCCGCGCACGTGCCTCAATCACGTCGAATAAGTCACGCAACCTGTAATTCGATTCTTGGAGGTCACGGTACTTGTTACTCAAGTCCTACTAACTTAATTTGGGTTCTATCGATCTTATAATAAAACCATTAGTTTATTACAACCTACGTTTCCAAGTAATAAGTTAGAATTTCACAAAGATAGATAGATTTCATACAAATATAGTCTTTATTACTTTATTATATTAAAAAGGGTGAATATGGGTTGCATGTCTTAAAATCAGAAACAGCCACAAAACTTTGTATTCATAGTTTGTTGGACGCTGTTGAGTTAAACAAAGCAAATTCCTTTTCGTCTTCACATCATTGCCGTCTTTGAACAATCTAACGTAACTTATTTAATTTATATGACTTGTATTACTTTTACTAAAATTAAATTGACTTCATTTAGGCTTTTGAGTAAGATAAAGTACGTATCAAAATCAAAATATACTTTATTCGATTAGGCTTCTAGGCAAGCACTTTTGAATCGTATTTTTTCAGAACTATGTTAAAAGTAAAGCTACCACCGGTTCGGAATGTATATTTTAAAAGAACCGGTAAAAAACTCAGTAGTTATCAGATGTTATATATATATGCTATTGATTGTTTCAATTTTATTAATTGAGACAAAGGACATTGTTAAATGTAATTAGATTTATTTGAATTTGCGCCTTGCAACACCAGTACAACCATAATGTAACTTATTTTTTGTCACTGTCTATTCTGTGACATCATAGTGACCGGCACGTTTTGTATACGTTTTCTACATATTAATAAAGTTAATTCTGCTAAACAGTGATTATAATTTGCTCAAACCCATCAGACATCTTAGACGTTTGTGGGGAATTGAAGGCGTTAACAATGATTTATTTTGCATACAGAATTCATTTCTATCAAAGAAAAGAACTTTGATATAATATTCATATGCATTCTTAAAAAAAAAAAAAAACAAATAAAGATTTACTAAGGTTTGTAGTTTAATTAAATAGGACAACGTTTCAAAACGAAACCGGAATCATACATCATAACTACTCATTCATGTTACATAGATTATTATCAACTTTCTAAAAAGGGAATATTCATTCACAGCTGATGCTTTAATGAACTTTCATACTCACCCTCCGGAGCTGATGAGAGACGGCGGGCTCTGAGTGACAAACGTCGCGGTAGGTAATCGTTAATGACGTCTTCCGGATGTAAAGACAATATAAATAACAAGATTATCGTATTTAAGCGCACACGTCAATTAGAAATGAGTTCTTAATCTTCAATTATTCGAGCTGTCTTTAATCTGTGTAACATGAAATTATGACTGTAAAATTATTATGAAATGAGTTTTTACTGTCTTACTAAAATTTACGTTATTACTAATCTTGGTGTGGTACAAATTTTAAACCTGAAATTTCAAATGCGATGGCACTTGGAAATAAAACATTCAGCCTAATTACAAGTAGTAAAATCAGTCAAAACAATTGAAAGAAGAACAAAACTTATGGGTATATTTAAAAAAAAAAAAATGTTTTTTTTTAATACACTGTCAATGATAACATGAATTCCTAACGATTTTTCATATTATTCTTCAATAGGAGTTAATATTTGAAATGTAATTAAAAGATATGTTACATGAAAAAAGCTATATCGTTACTCTGAGATCGTTTCTGTAACGGTTATAAAATTATAATACTAGCAGCTATTATGTTTTAACTTTTATTATATCTCTAAAATTATTTTATTAACAACTTCTTAATCCGTCTTCCTAGTCAATAAAATTGAATAATGCACTTAATTACATTACAATAAAAATCAAAATCGAATGCGCATTTGAAAATTTCTAGTCGATACTCCATCAATCGTTGTCTGTATTGAATTTTCCGCTTTTGATATTTTGTTTATAATGATGTTGGCCTGTTTTACGATTGACTGATAGAGTGCCAATTAAAGAGGAATCCGTCAGTTATAAAGACGTATCCGACAACTCTAATGGTATGTTTCTGTGTGTGTTTGTTTACAGCCGTATGGATTTACAATATGCCTTGACTACACATGTATATTTCTTTAACTATCGTGTAAATGCAAAGCTATAATAAAACACACCTATTAAAGTATCATAAAACGATTCTGATGGAACTCGTTTTAGTGAGCAGACGTTTCTTTATTTTATAAATATGATATTGACTAGTTGATCATATTTCTTATAAAAAAAAATATAACGACAATTGATATATTTGTTCATAAACGTAAAAGCTAAGGGCTAATTAAAATTGTGTCTATTACAAAACTAAACATTTTTTATCTTGTTTTTTTTTATGTCGATGCCAGTTTTTTTTTAAATTTCAGCATCGTCATTTCGAATCCCCCCATTAATGATATGACAAATTATATATATATAGCCAGGTTTAGTGTCGTGGGCTATAGACCAGAAGTGCTATTTAAATATTATCATCATCCGTAACATTATGAATAGTAAATAAAACAAAATAATGCACGTAAAATGTGCACGTGTGTCAAAAGTAATCCGGACATACAATAATTAGGGAGACTGTATAATTATATTGATGAACTGTTAATTAGAATGAAGCGAAATAAAACGAAAATTAAACTAAAGACAAACTCAAGTTCACGTTAAAAAATAACTTATATATTATTGTATATGTGTATGTTTATAATATAATGCTAATCCGTAGTACTTCAATTCCAATTTCTTGGAAAATAGCAGACAATACGCCCAAAGAATTTAAGCTTAAAAAAACAATATTGCGTCAATTAACTTTATATAATAAAATAAATATGTACTATGACTTCAATATGGATTTATTCAGCAAAAATTATTAACGAAAATAAGGCAATAAAATCACAACAATAGGTGTATTTCAACTCAATCAGAACAATGATAAAAACGCTGCGGTAACGTATAAAATACAAAAAAGATACCATTATTTCCAGTATACATATAAGTAGGTCGACAAATAACAATAATAATACAGTCTCATTTAGATTGTATTGTAAGAGATCCTTGGAAGAGCTCTTAGGGCTCAGATGATATTGATGGTCTAATTTGCTTTTCCTAATCGAGCGTCGAATGGACCAGGAGCATGAAATTAGATCGCTTCTTGCTTTATTTAAATTATATAAATGCAATAACAATTGTTTTTAGTTAATAGAATACAAGTGCACCATATGTTAATTTAGTATTTCAATGTTTATTGAATTTATATTTATCATATCAATCATTATCATTGATCTTTTAAAAAAAATTAGAAAGTATTTTTTTTTTTTAATGTTTTCCAATTTCCAAATTTTCGCCAATAGTCTAAATTTAAAGCGAGTGAAACTTTGAAGTACAAGCTACTCATTAAAATATTATATACTAAAACCTTATCCAAAACGCGTTGCGTCTTCTGGTATACATTTTATAGTAGGAATTACGGTATAACAAATTTATACTCATTTGTTTTTTATTTTTTATGAAATAAAGGTGACTCTATTTTTGAAGTGAAAACTTCTATAGCCGCTTTGTGCATTTTTTTTTGTGCAGTGTATGTATAGCTATACAACTCACGTACTGTGCCTAATTGATACTATGTACTTATATCTTGTGTTTTCGTATTGAATTTTTAATTTAAACATTATGAAATTTCAATACTAAGTGGTCTAAGTTTTTACTTCTGTCTGAGGTCCCTATAACTGCCAATGTGTTTTTTTTTAAATAAATGTGTTAACCAATGAGTTTATATTATTAATGCCTTGGGGGTTGGCACTCTAAATGTTATCGATGCCGTTAAGCCGTTTCTCGTTCTACTAATACAACGATCCAGTTGTTGCGGTACAACTGGATCAGAATATAATCTGTATCATAACCGATATAAATTAGTAGAATTGATTCTCAGCTACGATTAAGCTGATTTTTTTTTTTTACGGAATAGGGAATAGGAAATATGTCAGTAGAATTGCTCCCTTTTTTTACCTGTCAACTTCATAGTTAAATTAAAGGAAAAGTAGACAATCTATATTTTTTTATTCGTCGAGTAATATCATCTCTACTAGAGTTAAATTTTTTCATAAATAAAAAGTCGCCGAAGTTGTAAAAAAAATTCATTACATTATTTAACAGTTATTACATATTAAAAACATATTATAATCTTCGAAGCGTCAGTAGCGCAATGGTTTAGGCTATTGTCATCCCCACTCCTAAAATTTTAAACTAAATTGGTGGGGTAATAGGAATATTAGTAATTCCTTAAAACGGGGCATTTGCCACAATTATTAAAAAAAAAACTTTGACATGATCAAACAACAGTTCACGGTATCTTTCATATACCGTATCTTAGCCTATTATGCATATAAGTTAAGTTTTCACTCAGGCATTACAAAGAGAACGTTTCCCCGTTAATAAAACAGATGTTTTATTTACTTTAATAAAACATACACGGAATAGGACAATCACAAGGCCATTCTTATTAAATTCTGACCCAACATAAATAAGACAATCGCCCATCGTTACAAGAGCAAACTTGGCCCAATTAAAACTGACACCAGCTTCCAGCTCACCCAGTCAGCGGAATCACTTGCACGCGATCTCCTCTATCTTGGCCATTAATTTCGTTCTGACTTCTGTCGTATGCTCGGACATATTTCTGAGTAAATTGAAGTATTGATATGGAATTTAAATAAAATTTTACTTCCTCGTGAACAACATAGCGATGTTCGTTTGAATAGTTGTTATGTAATTTTATTATTAAAAATATGCAACTTTACTTGGATTAATTCATTTTTATTTATAGAATCTGTGTTTTAATTTAGTTGGTATATGATATGAAAGTTCGGTTTTGTCGTGGAATGTATTCTTTTTTTAAAACTATCATTTTTTATTAACACTAATAAAATCACACGTGCAAAACAAAAGTTTACAAAAAGGGCTACAAAGAAAATTATAAACAAACATGTCAAAGCCAGAACGTTAAATTAAGTCAATATAATTTATACCCTTTGATCGCCTTAATTAACACTCTTCAAATATTTCCAAATTTAGTAATGGCTTTTTAAATAATTTGAATTTGAAGGGGTAGATAAGTAGGGTGTGTAATTAAAAGAGACGCGTCGTGAGGCGCATGGTGTCTTATCGACTCGATTTTAATTTGAGCCCGGCATGAGACACGCGAGCCGATCACGCGACGAAACGCATCGGTAGGTACAACACTACGTTCGAATTTTAAATTTATATTTCCTTTTAATATCGCTATCGGGGCATCGGGAGTTACAACTTGCCAGTGAGTTTTTATAATTAAATAAGTTTTATAAAAAGCATTTGTCGCATTTAATTTCTTTTTTATACCGTTTGTGTCGTGATTTCTTAAGAGTTTGTAATCTTTGTCAATTATTTCGAAAAATCAGATGATCGTCGAAAGAAAGGGGTTCGTAGGCGATCCGATTTTAATAGTTTTGGACAAAAGTAAGGAAATGGGATTTCACGTCACAGTTTTTCAAACAGATATCAAGCCGCGTGTCGGATTGTAAATAATTAGTTCATTCAGCCGTGCCTCCTGCGTCGTAGCCATTGTTTGTTTAGACGTAGGTTGTTCTTAAAAAATAACGTCTTCCTTCACCGGATGAAGTGCTTAATTATCATTAACACCATTGCTTTTTTGGAACATTGATTAAATCGTACTTCAAATTGATATATTTTTTTCTATTGTTTTCACTCGGCTTTTAACTGTTTTTTTCACCTACAGACGCAAACAACTATGTTATGCTGTTACGCTTATATCAATGATCTTGAGGTTACTTGCAATTTAATTTTTATTTTTCTCTTAATGTAGGGAAATAAACCAGTAATATGTTATAATTAGTATGGCACCAAGTTGTATCAGTAGTATTAACAGCATATCCGGTGATAACATACCCGCGTATTTTTTAAAGTGTTCTAAAGAAATCCATTAATATATCTCTAATCGAAATCTGTAACAGTTCAGTCTAATTACAAATAAAAATCGTTTAATTGTATTATAAAATTGAATTTAGAATGTTATAAAATAAATGCGCATATTTGCCACCTGATGGTAAGTGGTCACCACCACTCATAGACATTGGCGCCATAATTAACCAGTCCTTACATCTCCAATGCATCACCAGCCTTGGTAACTATGTCCCTTGGGCCCGGAATACACTGGTTCATTCACCCTTCCGTAACACAACAATACAAAGCATTGCTAGGTGGTTTTTTGTCCTAACAACATGGTGTTATTTGGTTAATACTGTTGTTAAAATTAAAAAAATAATATAATAACAAAAATTAACATAAATATTTAAATGTATTCTATATGTATGCATATAAAAAATATACCATCAATAATATTATAATATAAAAAAGTAGCTTTCTGTTTCTATCTGTATCTCTGTATGCTTCTTTTAGACCGTTCCACGAATTTGGTTACGGTGTTTAGTAACAGAAAGAGTTATAAACGGGAAATGTTTGTATATATGTATATTTTGTACAATATGAACTACAACGGTTTTATTTCAAAAAAAATATGTTTGTTTGCTTACATGCCTGATGTTTAAACCGTAGAAGATATATCAAGAAAAAGTATTAATAAATCGTTGGTCTTATAAGACCGCAAAGTCTGTATCTATCGTTAAAGATAAACTGACAATAACTATTTTTATATATTACCAAAAACTATACGTTGTTTTCGAAGCTTTTGTCTCCAATTAATATTGAATCGTTATTAAGATAAATATTCTACTTATCTTGTCTATTTAATATAGATTAATAAAGTCTTTTACATTAACATATCATAGCATATCATAGTTTTCAAATGATATACCACAAAAAAAGAAATTACTGCGAAACGCGTGTTACATAACAGGCTGTAAACATAAAATGTTGACCTTGGACCAGTTATTAGTTAAAGAAATCCGAATTCGAATCTATTATTCATTTCATTTTTATATATGTCACAATTAATTTAGTATTCCTATTACTCATTTATAACACACATGTCTAACTTTACAAAATAAACATACCTACTTAATATGTATATGCTAAGCGCACATGTCATTTTCTTTGTTAACAATTTGCACCCGTGCAAAGCCGGGGCGAGTCGCTAGTATTTTACGAGTACGAGTAGTCATAAATTCTAACCATTACAGTGTCGAGTTATATAATCTACAACTTCAAATCCTTAAGGAAATTCCGTTAGATCAAATATGCATATGTTGCGTTTATCTGTATGACTTTAGAACTAATCGGATTTAATTCAAATGCCGTTTATAACGCACTACATTTAACTACCGTTCTACTATTTCCAGGACATTGCAACCTCTTTGATGGAATTTTGTTCATTCTTCTTTTAATGCATTAATATTTTTTTAAGTTTTAAATTTTTAGAACATATTCTTATTTGAAATGTATTTTTTAAATCGCTTTATAATCTTACTTTACTACGTGCAAATTACATAATTATTTTACATGAAATATATTATATTTATTAATAGAACTTAAATGCATGCAATAATGCTATCATTGGCCTCGTAATAAATAATTTAAATCATAGATGTACATGTAAATTTTTCAAAAAAAATGCCATTAATACATATACGAATCATATGTAGCCAAATTAAGAATATTCTCTACTCAATGTTACTTTTTTGTTAATTTTGTTAAACGAAACATAAGACAAGAAAATATAATATTGATAATTTTTAATGAATTATATACCTACTCATTAACGAAACTAAAATAATCTCAAAAATTTTAGCACACCAATTTATGAACCCAATATATTATACCGACTGCCTACTTTATAATAAAAATAACAATAATTCATTCAATTTGATTCAATTCGAATTAAAAAAAAGAAAGTTTAAAATTTTAAAGTTTAAAAAATTCTAACAACCAATAGTTGAAGTTTGGTACATTTTTGACTATAGGCGAAATTGAAAAAAGAACAACAAACGCACTTAAAATCTGAACTCCCATAAATCGAAACCAATACATGTTTCCAAATTAGTAGCAATTAAATGTATACGTATCAATAACACCGCAATATTTATGAAATAGTTTTCAAACAACAATATACTTTATGACCCGGTAATAAGCGTAATATACACATAATTCAAATATCGAACGCATTACACAGAAGCTAATATTAATCAAACGTGTACTAATAATAAGGCTGTAATTAGTTCCGTGTTTTGGCTCGGCAACACCTGCTGTGGCTGTGTGATTTGTGTTATAAGATTATTAATGTCTCCAGTATTGTTCGAGATTTGCCTTTCTCATTTACATAATTGAAATATTAGTTTAAATAATCATTTTCAAGATATTTTGTCAACAGTGTTACCATGATCTATAAATATTTTTGCGGCAAAATTATCGAAGCTGCGATATATTCTGTACAAAATACTGACCTCCGGTTTCTGTGACGTTAGTTAAAATCGTGTTCATTTGGCTTAGTCTAAAAGCTGATTGGTCGTCTATTGTTTCGCCTAGCACTGACCAATGACCAATAAATTACTGATAGGTAATTCTACTATGATCAGCATTTCACTATCGAGATGTTTTTTGTATTATGAATTACGCCACTCAAAATATACAAGTTACTATTTATTAACATACTCGAGAGATAGTCCTGGAGATATAAACGGGACACATTCGAGACGGCAGAGAAGGACAATTTATTGGTTCATTGGAACTTGGTTATTTCTAAGTCTATCATTAATTGGGGATTCACCACAAGCTCAGTCTTTAGAGCGGGTTTCGCAATATGTAAGCCCCTATTTGTCGCATCATTGATTTGTTATAAGTTAATAACGATGGCGTCAAATACTGGTCGATGTACCAAACTTTGTTCATTTCGATAAACTGTTCAAATTTGAAGAACAAGTTCGAGCGGTTACGTAATTTGCACGAGCGATTAGAACTTAGTGTTTGTACCTGTATAAATTATTATCGGATAATAGTCAAGCTTGAATTAAACTTTTTGGTACATATAACAACAGGTTGTTATTAGTTTTAAAAAATTGGAGACCACGTTGGTCTAGATTTAATCGTTATAAAACTGTTGTTGGTTTGATGGTCTGTTGTGTGTTTGTTGGTTTGATTAGTCTTAGGGAGTCAATAATGGACCAGAGTTGGAAGGTTGGCTCTGATATAATCTATGGCCTATTATTATATATTATTATATATTATTATTACAATTATTATCACTATCGATATGACTAGTCTTAGAGATCGTGGCCGAAATTCAGTCAGGGAAACATTATTTATTTATTTAATTCAATATTAAGTGATAAACATTTAATGATAAATATTTGAATTGATAAAATTTTCGTAAAATGTTTCAATTTACATATTTTTCTCAGGATCTAGTAAAAGAAATATCACGAATTCGTTTGAAGGTCTACGCTCTAAATATTTGTTTTTTTTTTATGAATTAAATCATTTTATACTTTTTATAACATCTTTCTTAATTGAAATAATAAATTTATGTAAATTAATTTCACGTTTAAAAATAATTTCTTCGAATAATGCATAATCTAAAAACAAAAGACGAAGATCCCGCGGGTCCCCGTTTGTCGCGACTCCGTCGTATATTAATACAGCGAACGTCTGGGTGGGTTATTAGTTTACAAGTGTATCACCGCCCCTTGTTTATTATTGACTCAGTACTCGGGAACGATATTACTTTCCAACTCTTTCGGAAGTTTGCCCTCTTTGTTGACATCTGCCGTTCGATTATTGGAAAATCCTGGAGTGCCGTTTCATAAACTTCTGTAACAATATTAATTTTGAATCGTGCTCGATCAACTGTTTGTTTTGATTATTGAATCTTATCTAAATTAAAACGTACGATTCGATACAGTCGTTTAAGATATTTCTATGATAAAATACGGAAAATACTTGTTTGATGGACGAAAAAAGGAGATTTTTGTTATAGTAAATATGTAATAAATCTATTTGAGGATATTGAATGAAGTGTGTCTGCATACGCATTTCTGAAAAATCAATGACTTGGTTGATTCACGGGTTACAATCGTACATGTTAAAAGTATCTAACAGTTCCTAATTATTCCACTCTTGGGAACCAATCTTATCTATCTTTTTAGGAGAAGGCTCGGAGCTTATCGTCGCTAGCTCGAACAGTTATAGTATGTGTTGGTAGATACAAATACGACAAAATGCCATCCAACAAATGCAGATTTTTTTCTTATAATTGACACAGTAATATACAGACACTGATATAAAAATATATAAAATTATTATAAATACAAATTAAACTTATGAAAACTCAGTAGTTTTTATCGGATACTGATTTTATTTTTGGTTTATGTGTATTTCAAAGAATTCATAGTATAAGCGAGTCTTGCACTCGGATCATATTTATTGAAGGATATCGTGTTTGAGAATAACTGAAATATAGCTAGTAAAAATATAATAAAATTATTTATATAAGTTTGCAGTTAACGATCTCAGAGCGTTTGAATAATGTTATTTACTTGGTCATCGTCTTTAAATATAGCTAACGCAAGTCACGAACTGAAAATATAGAGAGTCTATATTTTAACAACAATAGCATTATTTTTTTTTTCATAAACGTAGTTTACACTTAAAGGATTAATTGTAGTTATTGATGTAAATATTCTGACGCAAGCATTTAAGACTGTGTCAGAAGACTCCGCTCTTCCAAGTTATCATTTCATTGCATCTTAATTTCGGGTTCAAACCCAGGCAGGCACCACTGAATTTTCATGTGCTTAATTTGTGTTTATAATTCATCTCGTGCTCGGCGGTGAAGGAAAACACCGTGAGGAAACCTGCATGTGTCTAATTTCAACGAAATTCTGCCACATGTGTATTCCGCCAACCCGCATTGGAGCAGCGTGGTGGAATATGCTCCAAACCTTCTCCTCAAAGGGAGAGGAGGCCTTTAACCTAGCAGTGGGAAATTTAAAGGCTGCAAAAACTAAAAAAAAAAAAACAAATAATTCCTAAGAGTAAATATAATTGAAGTGGTATACAAATTCCCATCGAAAACTACTTCCTCCTTATAATTCTATCTCATAGACACGAACGTAGTTACTAACACTTATCATATTTAATGGAACGTTAATAGCGAGTTCAAGAAGCACTAACATAATTATTTAAATAAAGAAGTTAGTTCATTACTTCACGTATCTACATAGTCTAGATTTAAATCATTTTATACAAATAGTAACACTAAAACTAAGGGGAAAAGTGACGCCCGGGGAATATGAAAAACAACAATTAATATATTTTATTTAATACTGATTAGTATACAAATTTATTGTTTACGTTAATAAATATTAAAATTTGTAACTATTTATTAAATATTTAATTTAAGTTATTGTTGTATAACATGTCAATTTAAAAGTGCTGCTATGAGACGATAAAGAATAGTTTGATTTTGTTTAATGTAAAAAGTTTAAAATGTGCTATGATCTTTCTCAGTATGCCGATGTACAAATATAAACATACATTTAAATATCTTATAAAAGTTTTATAATATGCATCGTCATAATCAGTCAGGCAGTATTTTTATATAATACATAGATGTATTTTTTATTTATATTTAATGTTAGTTTTTGGAAGTATAATTGTGGTTATTAATTAATTCATTCTTAAGTATTAGAAGTTATAAACTATGTTTGAGTATTCATGTATGTTTATATGTACGTACTGTCATACACGACGGCCTCGCATATCTTTGAAAAAATATGAATATCGACTTTTTTGTCACGAACACAACAAGAGACAATTTTGTCTGTACAGAAATGAAATGTTCTGAGACTAATGGTTTGGATTTTGTCTTCTCATTTCTTAATATATATGAAATTCTACAAAATTATTTTATAATTAAAATAGTCTGTTAAAATTTTTCAAATGTATTATTTAATAATCCTCGTAGCAATAACTCCTTCTTATAATATATGACGTCACTCCAGCCCTCTTTACGAGGACGTCGGGCCACTAATCTTTGATATTGGCTTGTTAGCAGTGTTCAGACGTTGTTTATGGCAATACCTGTAAGTTATGTGACTTATATGAAATATTTAAATCTAAAATAACAGCCATTAAGCCTATTTATCGGTATTTCCAAGGCCATAAACAAGTGTTCCACACCAGCAACAAATTGTTTTTTAAAGTTTTTTTTTTTATAAAGTCGAATGCTTTAATTTTATTTTTAAAATTGGATGCCCGCTGGACTTGTAAATTTCAAATTATTACAAGTATATAATTATGTTTTTAATTTTTTTTTTTTACAAATATTTTATAATATTTTTCGGCTAATTTCAATCGCTCTTTTCTTTTAAAACATAGGATCATTTTAAATACTTAAATCGAAAAAACTTAGTTCTATGTAATGATTTATATTAATAACTGTAAAAGCGATAGTTAATAAAAAAATGTATATAACAACATTATTACTGAAGTAGCTCTCTTTCAGTATTTAAATTTCTTCTTCTTAGATCCATGATAAGCTCATTATTATAACCTTACCATCTACTAAAAAGTAAGTAAGTACAAATTATGGTATACAATAAAATATTGAGTACATATAACACATTGTAATAATGCAAATTATTACAATTATTAATTTTTATTTATGGAGATCAATTCATGCGGAAATGAAATATCATTGAATTGCAATTAAACATAAATTACTAACATTGAATATATAATACAAAACATTCCACAAATAAATACGTAATTGTGAAATTTTAATGTATTCCTTGTTATTAGATTTAAAAATATAAATTAAAAATAATTTAAAAAGAATCTACATGAAAACATCAAGTTATGTGGGACTCGCCAGTGCACATGCAACATCCACAAAAACCATTGTCTACTTCGTCTTTTAAGAGGACGTCACAGGATTGCTTACGCATGTTACCACGACGCCCCGACAGTTGGACCTGGGGTATAGAGAACACTCCCAGCCGCGGCTAAGGTCACGGTGTGAAGAGAAGGATCACAGAGCACCGACGCTTTCGCCCTGTATGTCTTTAGCAAAACGTGTCAGTTGAGGCACTTGCTTCACACTCCCGTTCCGTCCTCCTTTTAGAAGAAGATCATCTCTATCCATCACCTCTCGCTATAGAGCATGACGTTTAGCACGTTAAGGAAAGGCACTGGAGTACTCATGGTTTGAGAAATATTTCCCCTAACTAGGTGCTGGAATACATCCGGTTGCAGCTAATCACAGACCTCATCCAAGATACGCTAAAGCAGATTCGAAAATAATTAAATTAATCACAACTATTATTAATGTGTGATTAACTTATTTACATCAATTTATATCGAACAATCATCCTATATCCATTAAGAGAACATCGTAATACTATATTAGGGTATCAAAATAACTAAAATGCAATTACAAACACAATTCCACTGATAATATAACGTGTAATGAATCAATTCAGTTCGTAAAACGATATCAATTGATTCAATTTATACAACAATAGTAAATAGAAAATAGTTACAAGAGTCATCATGTATGTAAATAGAAAATATAAATGTACACAAAAAACGAATTGAATGGGTTTCAATTGTATTAGTTCTATTATAAGGTTTTTGTTAGATATACAAGCTGCGGCCCGCGGTTTCAACAGCGTTCTGTGATAATTAATGTATAATTATCATAGTTTCTTTATACGTAAAGATTACATAGCTAACTGTATATAATTAACTATATCCCAGTATAGTTTGCCAGGGTGTTTGAGTGTAAACTCATGTAGGCTATAATCTTCCTCGTACAATTTTAAGATCTTCTAGAGAATATTCATTAATAGTGAGATTAGCATGTTTGAATATGGAAACTCTCCCGTCTTTATAATATTATTATAGGTATAATATATTTAAGCGTACATAGTGATACATTTTTTTTTTTTGTATAATTGTCTAAAACGCCAAAAATCAATTCGCTGAAATCCATACCGTTAACTAATTTCGACATTTAGTGTTGCTAACTCAATTCTTCGTTTGGGAATTTTCTTATAATTTAAATAACAAAATAGTTTATTTGGTCGTTTCTCTAAAATTATTATTACAATTTAATTTTATGAATTAATTCATTTAATACATTAACTTGGACATCATTTCGCCGCGTTTCAGATTAATTTAGAACCTGATATCCACTATTAAGGTTTGTATTTGTATGATGATGGTCGAACTATTATTGTAACGGATTTATTTTGCCTTAAAATTGGCTTTTATTTCATTAATTAGTTATTCTATATTTATTACTTTCATTTAAATTTGGATACAACTATTTAATTTTTAAATATAGAATCATTTTATCGTTAGTGGCACCTAAATATTAATTATAGATAAGATAAATTCATTCATTCATAGTACATTGATTTTTCATACGTTCTTTTATCAAGTGAACCATGCTGAGTCTAACTATATAATTATTAGTCATAGAACAACTCAAACAACTGTAACCAAATGTATCCATTGTAAAACTAATTTAAGATCTGGAATTTTATTAACAATCTTTAAAATCAACTTATTTCTTTGTAGTCTGTAATTAATTATTTACTTGAATAAAAAACGTATATACCAAGTTTTGTATACAACAATAGTTATAAAGTCGGCTAATTCATATGACGTCATTATTTTCGGCTAGCCGTTTGGTTGGTCTAGTTGTCAGCGTATAATCCGATTTCTAGATATTCGGTTCCATTGAATATAATTATTCATATTAATGTTACGTATTAGATTTTTGCTCGAAAAGTGTCTGTGCACACTCTAGTGCAGCATAATATGATCCTTGTATTTGGCTGGCCTTCCGCCGGAAAAATCATCATGAATTCTACGCAGTTGCATATTCTCTATTGAGAATAATCATCAGCATTGAGGACATCACGGCAATGGACTGGGATCGTTATAAAAATATAATCCTTTTGGTTCTTTTTGCATCACACCTTGGATTTATACATTCAGAAGTGGAAGAGATTACCACTTAATGATAAGACTTTCCTTGGCATACTTGTTATATAGAAAATACGCTTTCTGTATTTTTTATTGACTGTAGAATATAATTGTCACAAAATATATATTAGGTTAGCAAGGAACACATGATGAATACATTTATGTGACATCATTTTATCCGACACGTGCAATTTCCTCTGGATTTTTTCCACCGCTGACCTCGAGGTGAATAATAAACAAAAAATTAACCAAATTAAAGGTCATTTTTGGATAAAAATGCCATGTTTTAATTACTGGGTCGCCTCCGAGTCATAAAATTTATAATTTATAATATATTTATAACTGTATCCCAGCTAGTTATTTTCTGCAGATATTAAATTTAAAAAGGGATACAAAAATAAGATCATGCAAATTAAAGATCATTTTTGAATCATATTTTCATGTTTTAATTAAGTCACCTCCGTGTCATTAAAATATATTATTTTTAATATATTTATAACTGTATCCTAGCTAGTTATTCTGGACTGATATTAAATTTTAAAAGGGATATAGTTGCTCTACTATGGCAAAAACAAAAAAATCAAAATAATACATCAAAACTAACAAGGATTTTATACCGCTGACTTTAATTTTTAATTCATTAATTTATTTTTCATGACGCATGTGACAGATTAAGTAAGAAATTATTAAACAATTAGATGATTACAAAAAAGGCTTACACGATAATTAATAAAGGTTTAATTGTATGTTTCATTCAATTCTGTAATAATACATAAATGTATTATTTAATAGTATTTATAACATTGATATTAAATAAGAGGGTACTTTGACTTTTCTGTTCAATTTTGTAAGTCATGTGATTTCTAGTGAAACTTATATATAAGTGATGGAAGCTCCGTACAGAACGCTTTACTTTTTACTTTTTCCTGGAGCAGCACGGTGTTAACATTTAAGGTACGATATAATTTTGTAATATAGTATAATTGTTATTGCTTGTTAAATTATTGATGAAATATATGAATTGTTTCTTGCAATTGTCAAGATACAAAGGTAGTTTTAAGGTAGTTTGTGTTAATGTAAATATTTATTAATACAATATTACGATTACTACAGCTATTATAATGGTTAAATAAATATTTGTGTTTCATATATTATCTTTTATTGTCTTATAACCTATTAATATAATAAAGAAATAGAAATTATTCTTAAAATATCGTGATATAATGTATTAAGTTTATAAAAAAAATCTAGCACGTGCTTGAATAGAAACAATATGAATAGAAGCTAATAAGGTGGCACAATGATTAGAACGCGGGACCTTAACCGATCATTACGGGTTCAAACCCAGGCAAGCACCACTGAATTCATATGCTTAATGTGTTTATAATACATCTCGTGCTCGGCGTTAAAGCAAAACATTGTGAGAAAACATACATGTTTAATTTCAATGAAATTCACCAACACGCATTGGAGCCTTATTCTATTCCTTTAAGGGACAAGAGGCCTTAGCCCAGCAATGGGACATTAACAGGCTGTAACTTTATTATTAACCATAACATCCTATAATCATCCCAAGTAATTTATACATAGACTTTCTTGCAATATTTATTTTTCTAGGGCAAACTATCAACAATACAATCACGCCATCCACAAATCGTTATTCAAAAACCTCAACGCAAAATAGACAAGACAATCCAATAATTAAAGCACTAATTTGCAAGTCTTAAAAGAGAGATCAGACGGAGCTATCGCGGTGTGAAACTAATCGAGTCAGAACGCTGCCTCATCACGCCATCAACACGAACAATGGAAGCAATTGCTTACAGCACCGCGGCAAGACCGCACGCGATCCGATAGAGATGTTTTTTGACATTTGGCGCTTTGCGAAATTTATTAGAGCTGCGATTGTAATAAATCATCGATATCGATAATCTTAGTGCCATTTATAATGCTTATAGATTTTAAGCACTGTAATAAAAAAACAATGCTTTTTTATTTTCCTCTCCAGTTATGTTTCTGTGCCTTATTGAGTTATCTTTTAAAGTATGTTTTGATTTTTTATAACTACACATGAATATGAATAATATTATTAATAATGTAATTATAAGATAAATTAATATAAACTGTTTATTGACTGTTTATTTAATTATTAACATACGTCTGCGTCTTTGTAATGCAATCATTAAATTATTTAATAGGGAAATGTTTACACTTCGTACAGTGCTAGTAATTATCGGTAAAAAGAGTTGCCATTTTGTGTTCTATTTGAGTCCTTTGGCCATTAAAACAATAAAACTAAAAAAACATCTCATCACCTTATACCTACGTCCTACATGTATGTAGTTGTAAGCAGTCTATTCCTTTATTCTAACGTATAATCTTAACAGTTACTATAATATACAATAAGTACTTAAAATATCTTAGTGTGCGTAAGGTAACTAAGAGTAAAAATACAAATAAAATTTTATTTAAGTTCATTTTATTAAAAATTAATGTATTTAACGTTGGAGGGCGACTTCACAGCTGTTTCGTCACACGTCAGTCATTTACTACACTGCCGAGCTATTATAAGGAGACTTGCAAAAGATATAAATAACCCATACATAATATGACAGCTATGTCTCCATCACTATAAGCCGACCAAATTCAAATTACATCCTGTTAGTACATTGAACACCTATATTTTTTTTCTTTTTTTTTTTTTGGTGAGCTATTGACGAGTGTTCAATAAGATCAATAAGAAATATAAATAAATAGAAAAACATATGTTCGAAATATACAAACTTTATATTCGCTTCAAAATTTTTAATAACGATTATAGTTGAATTTTGACATCGGAGTGAACACTAGTAAATTTAAAAAGTGTTTTCATGTAACATACGTAATTAAATTATACTTATCTATTGGTAACAATAAAATAACCAGAATGGGGTTTCGTATTGGTATTCCGGAAACGCACAATAGTTCATCTGTGTAACGTATCATCGAATAAAAGACGGAATGGAATCATATCTTATCCTTTGCACTAAACAGAAATATACATAAAAATAAAACATTAAAATATTGGACAACATCACATACATTACTCTGATCCCAATGTAAGTAGCTAAAGCACTTGTGTTATGGAAAATCAGAAGTAACGACGGTACCACAAACACCCAGACCCAAGAAAACATAGAAAATTAATGAACTTTTTTTGCATAGACTCGGCCGGGAATCGAACCCGGGACCTCCGAGTGGCGTACCCATGAAAACCGGTGTACACACTACTCGACCACGGAGGTCGTTACTAATTACTTACGTTACGTTACTAATTAATATTCTAAATGCGAAGTGAGTTCTTTATTTGTTTCTAAAATGCCTTAACTACCACAGCGATATTTATGAAATTTTGCACACACGTAAAGAAAAGAGAAGGAAATCAAATTTTAAATGTTGGAAAAGAGTAACTACTGAGTTTCTTGCCCGTTCTTCTCGTTAGAATCATTCCGAACCGGTGTTGTAAAAGCCTCATTGAATAAAATATATATTGATTTTGATTTCGATTTTACCACCTGATTTATATTTTAGCATTCCACCATTGTAAAACATACTATATATTCTATATCTGATCTATGTTTTCTATATTTATATTATAATGTAAAAAGCATACGAAACATAATAAATCTAATTTTAAGTACTATAAAAAACATTTATACAAACGATACGCTGTCGGTCACGTCTTGTATTGAATACTTGTTAAAAAAATGTAATCGTGACAGCAACTAACAGGATTATTTAATTGGTTATATGGCAGAACGAGGATTTATAGGAGATCATTGTGATTAATTCAATCGAATAAAAAAAATTAACATAAAATAATATGCTTATTTTGTATTTATTTAAGTTTTATTTTATTTTGGACATTGTTGTATTTAAAACTTATAACAGTAAAACATACTTGTATCTCATATTTAAACACATAACGATTACTGACGATGTTGATATTAACTTGTTAATACATAAAAACCGGACTTTACCACAATCTATAAAAACAGCAAAAGATTATGTCTGTTGTACGGGAGCCCCTTAAATATTTATTTTATTCTCTTTTTAGTATAGTTTTTAGTATCAGTTGTTATAGCAGAAACAGAAATATACACCTGTCAAATTTCAAATGTCCAACTATGATGGTTCATGAAATACAGTCTGATGACAGACGGACAGATGGACGGACGGTCAGAAGAGTCTTAGCAATAGGGTCCGTTTTACCCTTTGGATACGGAACCCTGAATGAATATTGACTCAGTTTATGCAATGTACTTATAAGCGGGTCCAGCTAAACCTTGGACATATATAAATGATAATTAATCATGATGATAAATGTTAGGAGATATTGATTTTCGAATCAATAATACTTTTCACTTTGAATTCTAATTTATTTGTTTCGTATTACATTTTTGTGTAAAGTTTTTTCTTATATTAAAACCAATATTGGTATGCATCAATAATTTTCTTACTAGTTAATCAGATGATAAAACAAAAGGCAGGTGATGCGCGCGGAACAGTCACAGTCAATAAATTTATATAAATTTTATAAATTCATAAGAGGAAGTTTGAAATTTGCACCGATTACCGAGAAGTTACGTGGATATCTAAGATTAATAAAAAATTTAAAAATTGTTATCATATTTAGTCTCTTTTTCTAATTTAAATTAAACGCAGTACAAAAGTATTAATTATTTCATCGAAAATGTGTTATATTCGAAGTAAACTAATTTGATTTAATTTATCATTTTACTAACAAATAGTAGTTTTAGTTTTATTATTATTTATTTATTTTAGAGTGAGCCAGTGTAAATGTGACATAACATCTTTATTACTCAGTATCATCGTATATAAGCACTCATGAGAACCAATCTTTCAACCTTTAGCTCCTGGCAAATAAATAAACAAGTATATATAAAGAACACGTTATTATTAAATTGATAAAACTTTATTAATGCAAAAATATCATTACATTTTTTTCACTTTGTATTGTACGTATAAATATGAATTTGTAAATAATTATGTATAAGTCTAGTTATGTACAACCGACCTTATTTAATCCCCCTATTGATTGATTTGCCTTGAAGAAATATCGAACTATTCATAAAACCGTCACTTGTACAACACGATAATTAAGTTCCAAGCATAATGTGTAATATTCATGTAGTTTAAAATTAATTGTAAATATACAAAAAAAGTCGTAATAACATTATGCGTTATATTATTTAAAGCATAAAATAATTAGAAACGTCTAAACTACGTGTAACATTTAATCAAATTCCCGGCAATAACGCAGATGAACGTCCCACCTCTATCGTGTAGATTGACGGGCTGTTTGAACCTTTGCCAGCCACGACGTTATTACTTCGCGAGCAGTTTGCCAGCCAATTAAACACCTTTACTTTATTAAGAAGCCGCAGCGAGGTCTCGTAAATAGCAAATCAAAAGGCTTCAGTGCAATTTCAAATACATACTTACAAAGCAGTTTAACCACGCTGTCTACTTGATTTATTACGACCGTCTCTTGGAATAATATAAGCTGGATGCAAGTTATGAAATTGTATTAATGCCTTAAACATATAATATAATCAGCGATGCGTCTGTTACTGGTAGTGCAACTGCTAAATAGCTCGATTGATTTAAGTCATATCTATAATAATCTTACTTCGTAGTAATATTCATAATGACTGACTTGAATATGCAAGCCCGTCTGGGTAGCTACCACTCACATCACTTATATTGTACCGCCAAACAGCAATATTTAATGTTGTTTTGTCCCGAATTAAAGGGTGAGTGAGTCAGTATAACTATAGACACAAGGGACATAAAATCGTTCTCAAATTTGATGATCCATTGGCAATTAAAGGAACGGTTAATATATATTACGGTGCCAATGGTCAGTACTTACCATGAATTAGCCCATTTGCCCGTCTGCCAACGTAATATTTTATATAGAAAAAAAAAAAAAATTTTTTCTTTGATGACGCCGTTATCAAGTTAGTACCAGTTCAAAATTTATAAAACAAAATGTCAAATATTTCGGTATTCTTGTCTATTTAATGTTAATTATATATTATATATATATAATCTTTAAATCTGGATAGTAAAGATAGAACTTGTCGAGGTATTAATACACTTTATGATTCATAGGATTTCGTGGGTGAATACGTGACGTGAGTTGAAGTTTAAGTATAATATTCAGGTTAAAAATATATATGATATTGTGCTATACATAAATTAGACAGCCGTTGCTTTTTTCATTAAAACCTTTCATTAAACTTATTCCTGTCCAAGTCCCACGTTTATTCGCTTATAACAAAATAAGAATTTAATCGATTCGTGTATTTCGAATTTGTTAATAGTTTGTCTCTCGTTAGGCGTGTTCGTCAGGTTGTAAATTAAACGAACATTAACGTGAGGGTTGTATATTTTGCGTTTCACTGATACAGAGGTTGTGTCGCGACTGACTAAACTTATCTATCACAATTATAAAGAAAAGTATGATGCATTGCTTATGACCTACTTTTGGGAGTGGTGCCGTGTGCAAACGTATGATGCAGTTACGTGACTCATTACATGTAGGCACAATATTAAAACAATGTATCGTAAAATAATTATTTTCCTTCAATAACTGTAATATTTACTAATATGATAAATGCAAAAGTCTGCTGCTCTTTCACGGCCGAACCACTGAACAGAATTTGATTGAAAATTTGGTATGAAGCAAGCTTGAATTCCAAGGATCCTTGAAAATGACGACCAACCCTTAAGACACGAGCAAAGCCGCAGGCGACAACTAGTATTGAATAACTGCATACATATCTTACACAGGTAAGTTCTTAGTTAAATTTGTAAAAATGTACTTTATTCTTATAAGTTCTTAACACTGCTAGAATGGGTTCCTTGTGTCTTATCAAATCAAATTATACTTTATTAAAGTAGATTTTTTACAAGGAATTTTGAATCGTCATTTGACAAACTATATTAAGTGAAGCTACCACCGGTTCGGAATGTAGATTCTACCGAGGAGAACCGGCAAGAAACTCAGTAGTTACTCTTTTTCAACATCTAAAAATACAGTCATGTTAGTTAAATACAATTATATATGTATGTTATAATATCCAGCCTGGAAGTCAACAAGTTACATCTGTTAGTTAGTGTATTACATCTGAGCCTAAGACATCATATCCTTTTTAAAAGGACTTTGTACTACCTTTGCAGTTTGGTGTACAAAGAGTGAAAAAAAAAATCTTAAGAGTATCAAATAAAACATACAATTCAGAAATCACTTATTTCATTTAATTCAGATTTCTTTACGATGTTTTTTTTTCATAAACACTAATTGTCCGGATTTGTAACCACGATTCTTAGCTAAGATTCATATATTCAATTCACTGTACCATTTCACTAAATTACATTACATTTTACATACATTAACAGCCTGTAAATTTTCCACTGCTGGGCTAAGGCGTCCTCTTCCTGTGAGGAGAAGGTTTGGAGCATATTCCACCACTCTGCTCCATTGCGGGTTAGTGGAATACACGGCGGCAGAATTTCGTCGAAATTAGACACATGCTGATTTCCTCACGATGTTTTCCTTCACCGCCGAGCACGAGACGAACTATAAACACAAGTTAAGCACATGAAAATTCAGTGGTGCTTGCCTTGGTTTGAACCCGAAATCATCGGTTAAGATGTACGCGTTCTAACCACTGGGCCATCTTTCACTAAATAAATTACTTTAAATGAAAACAATTAAATATATAATACAGTAGAAATTCTCATTATGCTGTTGCTAATGAAAGAATACGTCTTAATACTGTTTCAAAGGCTTGGACTAAAGCTCAAATAAACTCATCCCACACGAGTTTTTTTATACATATATATTAAGACATGATATACAATTCATAGTTTCAAATAAAGGATTGTAGACGTAATGAAAAGGATTATTGTTTTAGTTTTATCTTAATCTAACGATATGAGCGTCGCTTTGGAATGACACGGAATAAGAAATGTATGGAGATGCATTGCTTATTAAATTTTTTTTAATTATATAGATTATATACTGACTTAGTGTTGGACTGTCTTCTTTTAAATCTTCGTGTAATAGGATTAATCTGAGTGTAAATTTTACCTTTACACCACCAGTTTTTTTACAAACACAAATATTTATACCACAATATTTCTTCATTTCACTAAATATTTTACCAAATAGTAATCCCGTATACTGATAATGAAAAAAAGCTTCAGTGCTTAAGTCCATGAACGAACTTACCTACAGGTAAGTTTTGGACTATGTTCATTTACGGTTCTAAGCGATCATCAATGTGTCTTCGTAATGGAATTTTATGAAATATTTATAATTAAATTTATACCTTAACGATATATAGGTTATATTTTTTACACTATTATAAACGTAGCGAGCAAAATAATTGATTAATTTTGTTAAGCAATTGTAATAGTAATTATTTTAAAAGAAACGTTGTATATAAACAGTACTTGTACAAATATACAATATTTCATCCAATCCAATCAATTAGTTTGTAGCAATATTAAATATAATTGAAATAATATCCTTACAAGCTACTCAACACAAACTCTGTCCCTCTCAACTTCATCGTCGTCACAAGACAGCGACATTTCGTGGTCTCCGTCATTAATTATACGTGGCTCTTTGTCCCCCAGGGCCCGGGGGCCATTGTGACAATATTCGGGTCGCGCCTTTCAAATAGTAACAATAAGCCCGAACATAGACGAATCATCTCGATGGGAAGCAGGTAATCGTTAATACAGTGTTTGAATTTCGAACCTTGTTCATTATACTACACGTATAGAAAAATATTGAGAGCACAACAGTATAACATAAATGTTTTTTTAAAAAATATTAATGATTTTTTTTTTTCATTTGTTTCCTTATCATACTTAAATTACATTATTGTGTAGTGATATATATTTTTATAAACATGCTAGCAAAAGCCCGGCATGCAAAATCTTAATTTTTTATAAACAATTAAAACATATAAAATGACGCCTCACGCGTCGCCTATCGTGCATTGGTCGTAATATAAACCAACATCCAAGTTTCTATAATACAGAAACAAAGTTAATTTATAATATAATCTATACTAATATTATAAATGCTAAAGTAACTCTCTCTGTATGTTACTCTTCCACGAACTGAAGCGCATTTAATGAAACTTAGTTATGAAAAAGCTAGAATCCCAATGACATATGCCGATCTTTTTACACCTGACAGCCAGCTCCTATAACGCGAATGATGCCACAGGCTTAATAAGTTATGTATATGAAATATAACTGCAAGTTAAACTATAGTATAATTTATTTTTTATTAATAATAGCTTAATAAACAAAACATAAAATTTAAAGTTTATTATTTTACTAGCGACCCGCCCCGGCTTCGCATTCTACAGAATGTCTTACAACGTTCACAGTGTTTCAGTCGTTAGGCAATACAAACAGCTGTGTCCCTGCGTTTTAAATCTGTAATATCTTCGAAAATATTCATATAAATTACATGCTGTCTTAGGATAAAAAATAGTTATTGTGGGTTATCCCTAAGAGATAGACATATACCATCGCGGACGTTTTTGAAAACCTTTTTACGGTGTACAATACATACATCATTTTGATCTACCTCATAGGGTTGAGGCAGCTTTTGCAATGTAAGCGCAAAAAAAAATGTTTATTTACGACATCACTATGGAAACCTCTAAAATTATCAGTGTTTTTCTACTATGTTGTGCATGTATTATACATATAAACCTTTCTCTTGAATTAATCTATCTATTAAAAAAACCGCATCAAAATACGTTGTGCAATTTTAAAGATCTAAGCATACATACAGATAGCGTTAAGCGACTTTATTTTATACTAATGTAATGATTTATAAAACAACGGTATCAACATTAGTATTGTTCTTAACATGATAGTTATATCGAATTGGGGGAAAGGTATTCTGAACTTTTTTAATAAGACGAACAAGAAGTAACAACTTCAATAAGTATTTTCATTACTAAATAGTTCATGTGTGTCCAAACTTAATAAATAGAAGTCAACAATACACACCACTATAAGTCATTCCAATTCTATAAATAAATGGTATATATAATACGGGTTATTTCGATATGTATATATAGTATATTTGGAATCGTTATAAATAATGGTATTAAATTAAAATGCGTAAATAAATTTCAATTTAACAATGTAATAAATAATTAATTATAATTTTGTATAATTTTATACTCAAAAAAACAATCAACAGTTAATTTTATTTAAACTAAATCTGGTGATCACTATTTATGTATTACGACGAAAGAGATTGACATAACTTATATAAATAAATAATCACAAAAAAATTGCATTTACATACAATATTCTTCTAATAATAAAAACAAGAATATACAAAAAAATCAATAAGAAAATAAAAAGTTGAACCCTTCAACAACGTTCAAATGCTAATCAGTATGATACCGTAGGTTTTGTAAAAGATCATACAGGTTTACTAAATAATATAATTATATTTAAATATAATGTCAATGGAAAAAATAATACCACATTAAACACATAGCTTTATGTACGGAATATGCATGAATAATTAATTAACTTACTGAATGGCAGTACAGAGCAATTGTACTCTAATGAACCGGCCAGTCGCTCCAATTAATAGTCGAACGTGCTTTGCGTATAAACTTGTCCATTCTAATTAGAACCCTTCACCGGTATTCATGTTTACAAGCGTGCGTGTCTTGCGAATAACAACGCACCAAACACGGCGCAACTATAGATTATTCAATAAGAATGTGTAATTATTATTGAACACTTATTATAGGTTACTGTAACAAAATCAATTCCGAGTGTTCAATGTACAGCGTTCACTGCTTACAAAACATTTAGAGACAATACGTAGAGTTCAAGGGATGGTATATTTTCTCTCTTGTTAAGGATAAGTCTTAAAACTTATTCCAAAGCCTTGCCTTGCCTTGTATGGGTTGTTTATACATGATGATGGCAGAATTTCATCCACGACACATGCGATGAATTATAAAACGATATTAAGCACGTAAAATTCAGCGTTGCTTACTTCTTCATCTTCGGTTGAGATCAACATATTCCATCTCATGAATCGTCTCGCCTCTTTCAGTTCTTCCGCAACAGTGGTAAGGAGTCTTCCCTTAGTACTGTCGTAATACCCGATCATTTTCACCAATAATGCTGTAGGATTTTTTTTATATTCTGAGGTATTTAAAAATATATCGTTTATTATTAGCAAAGTGCTCATGACCGACCCTTATAAATTTATTTTAAAAGTCACGCGTTAAACATAAACATAAAAATCTTTGAGATTTCACGAAACAGTATTTTATAATTATTTTGTACCAAAACGTTTAAGAGAATAATACAATAATTTTATCCGCATTATTTTCGTTTAACTTAAATTCGTAGTCACGTAAACACGTTCGTCGACTGTATTTCACAAGGTGCGCCTAAAATAAAGTAGGTCGTAAAAGTGTTTCCCTTAACTATTTTCACGGTTTCACTTGAATTTTGTTAAAAATCAATTTTACATAAACTTTCCTCGAACGAAAGCTATTTTATGATAAAGCATGTTTTCAAGGAATGGCTCAAAACCAAAAATATCTATCGAAACGAAAATTAGAGCCGTGAAAGACGTAATTTAAATCGAGTTAATTTTCTTCTAATAATAAAAAGAAGAATTACTATAGCCACATACACATTTCATTGTAAATGTAAATATCAAAATACATCTATTTTACTATATATAATATTTTGTATATAATTTGGGGATACATTTATTTATTATGTAAATTGAAAAACTGAGAGTTCTAACATAACTTAATTGATAGGGTATCTATAGCGAATTTGCTAAAACTAGGAATAAGCTGCAGTAATAAATATATCAGCATAATAAATCTTTTAGCTTAAGTTGAATTTTTAATAACTGGATCACGGCAATGTTTACATATAGACGTCAGTTTGATCACTTTATTTTGGGTCAATAGTATCTACTTTAACTATGTGATAGTGCTTTGTGAGAACCTCTCCGGGTAGATACCACTCACTCAGCATACATTCTACGCCAAACAGAAATTCTCAGCATTGTTATATTTTACATGCGTACCGTATATGACATTTTTCAATTGTCAATTTATTGATTGGAATTAGACGACTAATTCGTTTTATTGAATACAAAAAATCATTAATTAGTGCATACTTTATACGATAACATTTTCAATAAAAAAATTGATGTAATAAAAAAATGATAATGATTGGTGTACTATTTACAGTATTTTTAGCATAATCAATAACGTATTTTATTAAAGGAGACAATTTTTAAAATTCAAAATTGTATTTTATCTTTACATCCTTTGAAACAGTCCGTATCCATAGAAAAGTTTCCATAAAAACAAATTATACAACAAGAGTTTCAAACTTCGCGATTTCTAAAACGAATCTCAGAAATCCTCAAAATTGAACAAGCGATTAAACAAAGTACAAACAATTCACAATAAGGGTGTAGAACATTTCGTGCGAAATTGTTTTCAATGGATTAAAGCGGTCTCTAATGCTTACCACAATATACCCTAAGATTGTTTATACCGAGGACTCTGTCAACCGCACGGATATCATCACAATGAGACATCCTTTTGAAGCAAATATCATGTTTGCTTAGTAACAATAGTTTTATTTACTACGCGAATTGAGCATCGAGAGAAACGTTCGGAATCTGTCGCTATTTGCGCAGGTCGTGATTATAATCTTTATTTGCACAGTCGTCAATGTGGAAAGGAAATAATATTTTGCAATGTTTTCTGGTACGTAAATATAATATGCGCGAAATGATATTGTTTATTAAACTATTTTGGTACATTTGTATTTCATTGGTTATAAAAAACAAACTACAGTCTTTTAATGTCTCACTTGTGCCTGTAAATGCCTAATATAATTTTGTCAAATAACAATCATCTTTCGTTAAGTTTATCCATGAAAGTACTTGTGTTCAAATGTATTATCCCAACTGCAAGATAATTGTCAAATGTATTTTAGTAATTAACAATTTTTACTCGATTTTGTTCGAAGTATAATTCTTCATAGTGATTTAAATACTTTGGACTGTTTTAATTTCATTTAAACCAATATTACGAAATACCTACATTCGACCGTGTCCTCAAAAAGAGAAGGTCTTATCCCAATACCTAGGACATTTACAAGGTGTTTTTATTAAGAACTGTGTTATTTCTAAGCTTACACTTAAGAAAAATATCATCTAAATATTTGAGTAAACATTCAGAAAACACTTCGCTTGATGTTAGCCCAGTAAGTTTCGTTAAGTCGGAGCTTCCACGGCTGTAATCTCAAAAGGGCTTATATAATCTCTACGGTCATAAGGAGCAATTACGGCGTACCAAACTTGACTTTAATCCATTGTATAAAAGGCATTTAGATAATCAAGCTGTAGGACAACAAAGGTTGGCATGAAATGACATCGTGACGTAAACCACTAGGAATTTTATAACGTTCACTAAGTTTTAAGGCCATTATCGTGATTTTGATCAGTGATGCATCAAACAGCCACACACGATGGCTATCCTTATGACCAATTAATGTTGTTTGAATTTATGTAACATAAAAATTAAAATTATATAGTTGTTATAAAAACTTACCTATTATAACAGTCTGTAAATCGTTTTTTTTTTTAATTCAATCTGATATCATTTGTCTTATTTTTGAATTAAAAATGTTTGTTTAAGTTTTGTCATTTGACTCTTGGAATTTGTAATGGTTAGTAAGGTAGTGTAGGTAGGTAGTTAGTAGTATTTGATTTGCATATAAACCATTGTAAGAAATATATAAATAATATAATATTTTGTCTTGAAACAAATCTTTAAAACTATGTAACGGATTTTGATACGGTTTTTTTTAATTGATAGAGTGATTCAAGAGGAAGGTTTATATTAATAGTACATGCATAATGTAGTAGAGAAACACTGATTTTTTAGAGGTTTGTAAAGTGATGTCGTAAATAAACACATTTTTTGCGCTTACATTGCAAATGCTGACTGAAGCCTACGAGATAGATCAAATTAATGTACTACATTATTGTACACCTTAAAAAGTCCGCAATGGTATAAGTTTAACTGAGATAACCCACAATAACCATTTTTTATCCTTAACTTTTTACGTGATTTAATGGCCTAATTTCAAAGCGATTTTAAGCAATACAGCATTATTCCTTATCCAATTAAGTCAATGAAATATATTAATACAGCCCTTTACAGCATTTAATTTAAATGGATATTTCCGAAGATATTACAGATTTTAAATGCAGGGACATGCTGCTTTGTGTTGTCTAATGACAAAAAAGAAAAAAATAAATACATTAATTTGTAAAATATCTATAAAGTCAAAATTTATAAATAATATAAAGTTCACATATATTTTATACATATATCTTCTATATTCGGCCACGGCAGCCATCCAACCTCAATACAGACAACATATGCAATAAATATGCCATCTTAGCTCTTAATACACAAGCGTATGCACAATAATAACTGAGGTTACTCATTGAGTATCATTAATTGTTTAAAGTGTGTGCATTTTAACCGAAGATCGACTCCTTCAAATTCGCCGAAAACGATAAATTTTTGTGTACTTAATTTATGTTTGTAGTACATCTTGTACCTGACTGCCTCAGATAATTCTATCACAAGTATTTATGTTAATCTGCACTGGAGCAGCGTATTAGGCGTATCATCGGCTTTACGTATTTCATACAGAACGGAAGCGTAACAATAAATACTAAATTTTTCTCTTGAAATTTTATATCCAGAACAACCGAAAATAAAAATTTATACTGAAACTGGCATTCAAATCTAGGACCACATCTTTGCAACCGTACAAGCCAGTAGAACAACATGACATTTTATATGATATGTACCCGTAAAACTTATGTTTGTTGACATGTTATCATGTCAAGCACTTTCGATATTTAATTCGCCTTATTTCCAAATAAAGCTACATTTTGCAACATAAAAACACTAAATAACGTAACGGCACATTTCGGTAAGGCGCTTCGCTGATATTACGTTAGACTTATGTAAAATAAGACCATTTAGATGTAACGATAGCAGTTTACAACAGGCAATTGAATAACTTCGCATAATAGCTAGTCAAAACACGTGCGACGGCTGACAGATTTGCGATAAAGTCGACAAAAAACATTCGCTGCTTTAAAGTAAGTTTATCCGCTTTTGATCAGGAATCTGTTCGGCACACATTTGTATGTCTTTGTACGTTATCGTCCGGATTAATCGCTAAGGAAACCTTTGGGATCCGACCGCAATTTTTTTAACAGTCCTTGTATAAACTCTTACGATACAGACCAATTCGTAGGTTAAAAAAAATTTGTTACCCTTGCGGTTAGTGTTTTTGGGCGACACAGTTACAACACTATTTTGGAGTAGGAGATGAGAGATAAAGAGATTCGTCTCCGAATGTACTTACGTGTAGTATGTTTCGTTAATAGGAGTTGATGATAACAGTCAACATCAAAATATTGTGTTTTATTAAAGTACTTATAAGCCGAGATGGCCCAGTTAGATCAACCAAAGATTGCGGATTCAAACTTATTATAACCATTCGGAAAGTAGATACTACCGAGAAGAACCGTCAAGAAACTCAGTAGTTACTCTTCTCCACCATTTTAATTATAGAGTATTTCAGTAAAGTACAATAAATTTTTCATATATGATGTCTAGAAATCAAATATTAAGTCTACACTTTTTTATCTATAGTACAATCATGTATTGAGTAAAATGCTTTCTTTATGAATATTTTATTGACATGACCTTTAAATATTCTAATAGGCCAAGTTACCATTAGATCGCTTTATAATAATTATTAATAAAACTCGCAAGGATACATCATAAAATATGTTACGTTAGTAAAAACGAAGTTACTTTTACTTCTGACGTCTAAAAACCCTTGTAATAATATTTTTGAGACGGCAGTTGTGAGAATAAAACATTGTATTAAAGAAGGCGTGTTTTATTTATATCCTGTTGTGATCATTGCAATTGTGTTGTGTGTGGTTGAAAAGATTATTTACGACAAGAAGAAATAGCTTAGTACATGAAGGGACAAAGGGATGTATGTCGTTTTGATAATGGATTTTTAAAAAAAGTTTAAGGTTTTAATAAAATTAAATTGCTTTAATAGAATGTGTAATTTTTTGTTTGTAAAGTAAACATAAACATCATTATTACGTTAAAAGTTTTTATATTTATAAAACATAACATTATGTATAGCAATAAAATGAGAAAATTACCATATTATAATGTTATTAGTATTGTAACAATATTATTGTTATAATTGACTCATAAATTACGAATAAATCCAAAAACTATAATTCTTTATAATTATATCAAAGTAAGGCCTTTTAAAAAAATGCTGACAGCAATAAAGCCGAATATGAATTTAGTTTAATGACTTAGTAAAGGACTAACTTCTCTCTTTCTTTCGTATTTGAATTAACATTTGAAAGAAGAACGCAGCATTATTCCACTAGTCACCTACTTAAACAATATTTTATACGATAACTCTACGTTTGACAATTTAAGAATGATATACGTATAATTATGCACATTTACGCTTAAATGCGTAGGCTAAGACAACCAATAAAATGATACTAAAATATGCGAGTCCAACATGTCATACGAACATACCAAGACCAAGTGTATAATCAAAATTCTACGTCGATAATAGCTCTATCAATAAAGGCCCATGGTCTTTAAACTGCAGTATTAATATACCTTGTAATGTTAATAATAACCGCTATTTGCCAAGCTTTTGTCAATTTGGATTTCAATAGCGGACAGAGGTGGGCGCGTCATTATTCTCAGACGAATCTATGTGCGTAGCGTTTGATATTTGAGTGATGTTCATGTAGTTATCGATATAATATATTTAACATAGCCTGTAGGAAAAAAGACGTTGAATTTTAATTATTTTAAGCAAAAAGATTGACTGAATGTTCTTAGCTACGATTAGGTATACAAAATCAGTTCAGTTTTTTGAAATTCATCAGGTATTTTTAAATTGTTTAAGAATATAAGGCACTTCTACTGATCTGATCAATGATTTCAAAGATTTACAATAAGATGGTTACTTTGGTAAAGCACGATTAGGAATCAGTAGGACCACCAACTCCTTACATATGTTTAGCAGAGGTTACATAGAGGGTTTTAAATATATACTTTATAGAGGTTCCATTAAGTCATTTTTTATATACGTGTAGCTAATTATTATGTCTTTGGAATTTCTAGCTTATTCTACCTTACCAATCTTGTGGCAACCCAAAGCGGATATACATTTCAAATTATTTCTGACACGTAAAAGCTTACGATATTTTATTTGACTGCCAAACCTTCAACTCCACGCATTATTTCATATGAACAAATCTTGGAATTCAAATTTAAACCTTCGATCGTTGTCAAAAAATATGAGATACAATTTGTATTCTTACTAATTAAGCTATTTGTATGTATTCATAATTTTTAAATAGACTATCTTGCTATATCGACAGCTAACTTGCTTATCGACAATTATGTTTTAAGATAAAAACATTTGTAGTTGCATCACTACCATCACACGTCATAGTTCCCACATTTTTTGCTTGTACCCAGGGATTACCAAACAAAGCGTACGCCCAGGGCCACACATCATCTCGCAACTACTTTTTGCAGTTACGTTTAATGGGATTCCGCATTTTATTGTAATATGCTTTTATAAATAAATGATTTCATTTTTTCTGCGTGAGCGCAATGTGGTGAAAGAATTGAAGTAAGAGTCGGAGGATCATGAATAACAACTTTTGAATCTACTTGTAGTATGCAATTGAATTATTCGTAATGTTGATATGAATTTATAAAAAAAAATAGAGCTTTAATAATAACAAGCACTGCACTTTTACTACAATGTATTACATTGTGTTGCCAAGGCAAAATACTTAATTTTTTAATCGGCAAAATGAAAAATTATATTAACCGTAGTCACTTCCATTTTAATTTGTATAATAAAAAAAAATACTAAATAATACAACAACTAAAATTTAAAAAATATATACCTCGAATAATTTTCCGCACTCGTGCGTTAACAGACTAATATAAATACAACAAAAATGTATATTTTTATTATCTTTTATACATATAATTGTTTAAATATAATTCGAGTACGTATTTAATAAAAGAAACCATGTTGTTAATTAAAGGTCGTAGAGCTCATACAGCCGAGGTGGCCCAGTGGTTAGAACGCGTGCATTTTAGCCGATGATTTCGGGTTCAAACCCAGGCAGGCACCACTGAATTTTCATGTGCTTAATTTGTGTTTATAATTCATCTCGTGCTTGGCGGTGAAGGAAAACATCGTGAGGAAACCTGCATGTGTCTAATTTCAACGAAATTCTGCCACATGTGTATTCCACCAACCCACATTGGAGCAGCGTGGTGGAATATGCTCCAAACCTTCTCCTCAAAGGGAGAGGAGGCCTTTAGCCCAGCAGTAGGAAATTTACAGGCTGCTAATGTAATGCTAATGAGCTCATAATTATTACGCCGTTCTAATTCATACAGACAAACATTAGTTAAATGTACGCAACATTACAAATACAAAAAATGTGCAGTATTCACAATGAACACTGATTATATCGATATAACATTACGATTATTATATACTACTTATAAAGAAAAAAAATAAGTAAATTAAGAACCTGTAAATACCCCCACTTCTGAGCTAACGTGGTGGAATAAAAGTGGAACTCTTTATTTCAAAACCATACCTACTATGCACACTATAAACGTGTTTATTAATAATTTTACATATATTATAGTATTGGTGAAGGGGCAAATAGATCACCTGATGGTAAGGGGTTACCAACGTACATAGACATAGGCGTAAGAAATAATAAACATTATTAACATCGCCAATGTACAACCATTTATTGTCTATCAGTGATAATGTATTGCTTGAATCGCCATATTTAATTAGTAAATTTCATAAAGTTATTAAGTATTGTTTACAAAAAAATAAGGATTACTAACACCCTTAACATAGAAAGAAATATAATATTTTATAAATAACAAACGTATACGTATTTATAGTATAAAAAAAGAATATGTTATCACAATAAAATAATTAGTCGAATTAGACTAAAATATAATAATCTTACTAATATTTATGGAGGTCTGTTAATCAATCACACTGGACGGATCGGAATGAAATCTAGCTGAGAGATAGATTATAGTTTGAAATAGCACATTGGGTACTCTTCATCTCTATTATCATCATCCCCTCCCCTTAAACGCGGACGAGTCCACGGGTCTAAGCTAGTAGTTATATAAAGGCATTTCGGTCTTTACACAATCAATAGACCGGTTTAATCATATAATACCACACAATACATAAATAGAATTTAGGTAATAAATATTTCATGCATATAATATATACTATGTCTCAGACGTGCTATTCTGACATCTGTATTGTCCAGTGAACCCTATAGGTATAGAAAATAATTACCTGCTATTTATTACCTTCAGTAAATTTATTAAATAATGTATTTATTTAATTATTAACCACCTATACGTCTATCTACGCCAGTTTAATAATAACAATAATAATTTCAGACAAAAATATCCATAGTTAAAAGTAAACGGGATAACCTGAATTAAAAAATAACTCCAGCAAGTTATAACAAAAATTTAATAAAAATAGTTATACAAACACACCGATGTTTGAACGTAAAAACGTAAAAAAAACTGTTAGTAACCGTTATTTATTACCATTCAGTCTAAATTAAAACTCTGCGAAAGAAAAACGTAATTTTAACATTGATAAATATGTTTTTGTTACACCCATTGCACATGCACACGAAAAATTGTCAGAGCCAAATATATAATAATATTAAATATTTTAAGATATAAATACAACACAAATAAATATAATATAAAGAATCAAACGATGATATACACAAAAGTATTTAGTGTCGTTCTCTCGTTTTACGTAACAAGAACTTACAAAGACACGACGGAGGCTTCAACGCTTCTTAATTCTTCATATTTTACGTAGATGGCGCTGGAAAATCTCGACAATGTGAAACATATTTTTTTTTGCAAAAAATAATCAAGACTCCTTTATATATGAATACAGGTCAAAATAAAAATAATTACTGTACAAAACATTACCTTATCGAATAGAAACGTGAATGCTAACAAAATAAGTAAGTGTAATGCTTCTATAATTAATAAAGGAATGTGATTTAAGGATTTTATTTAACCTTTTTATTTTATTACAATCGTAAAAACATTCTAATAAATAATCAAGCATACTGTACATGCATTTAAAGATAATGACAGTCGTAAATATCCTACTTCTCTCCTAATGTTTCTTCTTGAGACGAAGGTTTGGCGTTTATCCGATCATGCTGCTCCATATTGGAGATTGGGTCGGTTTCCATATCTAACATAATTTTCTACAACACATGTAGGTTTTCTTTCGATTTTTTCCTTCACCTTCGAGTACGAAATGAATTTAATTAAAAAAATACATAATATTTATTAAGCACATGAAAATTCAAGCCCGGCTAGTGTCTACTTTGTATGAGATTTACCTGCAAAACTTTTTTTTATAAAAAAAATTACATAAATTTCTACTTAGAGTATTAAATATTATCAAGACATAATAATTTTTGTTGTAATATTATTTCGTTCCAAAGCTTATTTGACATTTCAAAAATAAATTTAAAAAAAAGCCTGTTGGCATGTCTTAGGTGCCGCAGTCGATACCAATAGGATTTTGGTTGTTGAAGAGTGACCCCAAAAATGAAGAAAAATTTTTTTTGATAGCTTCATAATATTTTTGAAAAAAAAAAATGCAAAAACCGCAGAGGTTTCACTTTATTATGACTTTTCTTTTCTCCTAAGCTACGGTAAAATCGAATACAAATTATAGGCTTATCTGGCATCAAAGATAAAAGCAAAGTAAGAACAAAATGGATTAAGACTAAGTTTTATCAGATTTTAGGGGAATTCGATCGAAGAAGGACAATATTAAGGAACGTTTTTTTCTTTATTTTCATTTTTTGAGTGAATAATTTTAATTAAATTAGGGTTCTGGAATCGAACAATTATTTTAATTGAAAATCTTAGTATTGCTTTGCATTAATAGGCATAAAAAAATATTTAGGAATATGAACAATTAAATTTCGTTATACTAAATCAAATTACTGCAGTTATGAGATCGCGAATTAATTCTAAACGAGAGTAGAATAAACAGAAAGATGGAGTTTTACGTTTTAAAAAATATTTTAGTCTTATTTTTTACTAGAATTTTATTAGAAACGCAAACTGCAGTGCTGTTCTGTAAGAATTCACTTCGTATCTCACTTGTGAATTAATGTTGACAACCGATTTACGGTAATACGCCATTTTAATGCGTGTATGGCATAAATAATATATCACATTATTACATTGCACGCTAGTGTTCTGTACTGAGTTTCTTTTTACAGAATACCTCAGCATTTAGCAACCGTACTTTAATTATTACTATAATTATAAAAGGTATTTTTATTAATTACTTTTCCTAGCTTCACTAACTGATTGACATAATTTATATTAAAATTTAAATTAATCAATCAATATATATTTTGCTAATGGGATGTCGATTCCACGTGAATCTTAACCGATGATCGCAGGCTCAAACCCCGACACGTACCTCTGTATTTTCATGAACATGTCAATCAATATTACAAAATCAAAATTAAATTTCTATGTTAGATAAAAAGGTCATATGGGATGTTATTAGTCGTGTTTGCGGATATACACATTCAGAATAAAAAGTTGTAAGTTCATTTGTTTTTTTTTTTTTGATAATATGCCCATTAAATTTTTTCACTTAAAATAATGTAGCTAGATTATTCAATAATAATGTTTCTAAATGCGTTATTGATTTTTTTATTTGAAACAATGACTGCAACATAACCATAAAAATATTTTAAATCCTTAATATAAAACAAAAAGGATATTTCGGTAGAATTCATTGTAACATTATATATGATATTGATCCGTATATAGCAGTATTTTTTTACAATAGCTTGGAAAAACGTTCATTTCCTAAAACACTGGAAACAACGATCCCAGTAATTACAGGCCTATTTCTATACAAAATATAAAAATTAAATGTACTTCTCGTACATTTCGGAACAAATGTTATTTTTCATAGCGAGAAATTAAGTTTTACGACAAGTTGCTCAACAACTGATGCAGGAATAGCACTTCTCAAATATATTTACGATGCTTGGAAAAAATCACAGAATGCTATTAGAGTATTCTGCTATTTGTTTAAAGTATTTGATTGTGTAAAACACTAAATGCTTTTGTATAAGTTAAAATATTACGTGTTATAGGTCTCATTGCTTCAAACTTAGGTCAAAGAGTTCAACAAGTTTTCATTTATGCAATAACGTCTTCTAATGCTATGTTAAAAATTAATGGGTGTTCCACAAGGATCAATCATAGATCATTTTCTATTTCTAGTATGTATAAATGATCTTCCTTTTTATGTTAAAATATATTTGTGATATTGTTATAGAAAAAACTGACTATGATGATGTAAACAGTGCACTTTCAAAAAAAAAAATTTAGTTTTGAATGCTAAAAAACAAAATGTATAATTTTTTAACCTACCTAATGTTAGAAAGCAAAATTATTATATATTATTAAACAGTAACTATCTTAATGTAACCGATACTACGGTGTTTTTAGAAATAACATTAGATTCTAAAATTCAGCGGAATCCTCATTTATTGTACCTAACAGGAAGACTCAGCTCCGCAGCATATGAGGTTAGAAAAGTTAGACAACTAACTAATATTGATACCGCTCGTCTAGTATGTTTTAGTTATTTTCATAGCATTAAATCATATGGCATATTATTTTGGGGTAAGGAATATTGAATCTGTTAATTTTACGAAAAGAAAAACATAATGGTCCGATAATAATCTTGGAGCGGTAAATCTATATATATAAATAACCTTAGGCATGTTTATAACAAAGTATACTAACAGTTGCGTCACAATACATTTACAACAATGATATGTATACTCACAGTATCAGTGATCACTTTGATAGAATCAGTGACAATCATTGTTTATACATAAGACGTAAGTATCAGCTTATAACGCCAGGTTTCAGTCAACAAACCTTCTTGGGATTCGGTATTCGTTTCTATACCAAAATTCCGCAGATATTTTAAACTTTACCGATTCAAAAATTCAAATCATTTGTTAAAACAACGTTAATAAAAAAAACAGATTATTGAACACAAGATTTTATAGATATAAAATGAGCGTGAGCTAATACTTGTTGACTTTCAGGCAGGATATTATATATATATTTAACTAACATAACGTATGACAAATGTTGGAAAAGAGTAACTACTGAGTTTTTTGCCGATTCTTCTCGGTAGAATCTACATACCGAAAGTTGTTATTTACTACATTTTGTTATGTATATAAATTAATAACTTTTTTTCTTTATATAGAACACTGATTTTGGTAGGAATTACCGAGAACGTCAAGGAAATTTTTGCATAGGAGTAAAACGGTGCTATATTTTTCTGCTCTTAATGTAAAAAATGTTGCTCGTTTATTATACTTATTTGAAAACGTTACGAATAAAACTTCATCGAATATTTTACAAAATTGTATAACATTGGAATTTCTTAGCGTAAAATGCTTAGAATTGGTCCGTTCTATTTTTATTCACTAGATCCATAAAATAACTAAATAACTATAAAATAAATTCCTTTTCATCCTTCTTAAGGTGGTTTTCATAATTCATTTGTAATAATAATTATAATGTAATTAACCGATTTACCTCATTATCACTACATATTATAAAACAAAGTCGTTTCCCACAGTCTGTCTGTCCCTGTGTATGCTTAGATCTTTAAAACTACGCAACGCATTTTTATGCTGTTTTTTTTAGTAGATAGAGTTGTCTGTGCTGTGTTAATGTCTATCTCTTAAGAATAATCCCTAAGAGATAGATATTAAGGTATTATATTTTTATCCTGTACTTTTTACGAAAAATAATGTGTAATTTACGAAGCGATTTCAAGCAACACAGCATTAATCTTTATCAAAATCAAAATATACTTTATTCGAGTAGGCTTTTACAAGCACTTTTGAATCGTCATTTAACAAACTATTTAAAGTAAAGCTACCACCGGTTCGGAATGTAGATTCTACCGAGAAGAACCGGCAAGAAACTCAGTAGTTACTCTTTTTCAACATTAAAAATACAGTCACGTTAGTTAAATACAATTATATATGTATTCAATTAAGTATCTTAAATACATTGTGCATTTAATATAGATTAATATGGATTTTATCAGCAAGTAATTTAAATGAATATTTTTGAAGATATTACAGATTTCCAATGCAGTAAGCATAAAAATTTAAGTATAATTCATACTTGAGATTACAATCGCCGAAACTATATTTAAATTATACAACAAATTCAATGCAATAATATATCTATCCAGCTAGACTTATAATCATTATTTTTATAATAACTGGACTTTTGATGTACGTAACTTACACAATATTATAACTACATTTTATTTATTATTTAACATTGAAATAAAAAACATTATATTGTTATCCAACCTGTTGTTGATGTTGAACATAGGTTGTCATAGGTCATTCTATGACAACCTATGTTCAACATTCTAATTAGCCATACGTACTTTACAAATCACAACGTGATATTATGGATATCTAGAATTCAAAGGTATCTTGATTTAGGCGAATATTCAATTTAAATGTAATTATGTATATTTATATGTTTAATTATAATTCCCCTATATGTTTTTGTTTATAAATTGAGTTACAACTAAACGCAAAGATAACATTACTTAATATAATGTCATTATAAGTTTTGATTATTTCTTGAATAACCATTATATGGGTAAGTGAGGGGCCGTCGTTCGACACTTCCAAAGTTATTTTAAGTCATAAAGCAAGATCACACCGTCCTAATTGCTGATGCCCGATCAATATTCAGTTGTCAAACAGATATTTTAAATAGCATTATTATATTTTAATCGAAGTTGATTGAGCAAAAAGTACATGATTGATTTATTTGATGATTACATGATTAGTGCTGAAACGGTACCTAATATTTGTGTACCTCAAGGAAGTATCTTGGGGCCAATTTCTTTCATTATTTACATAAATTACGTTCGTAATTCTCAAATGTATAACTTATATGAATATTATTACAAACAATAGAAATATCATATTTTTTTTAAATAGGTTTTTTATTAATAATAATACGTTTATATTTGGTTCCATCCTTAATTTATTAATAAACACTTTGCTAAAATAAAATATTCTTACACTGTAATTTTTAACTACAAACTTCATTTTGCACACAACTCTAATCCTTCAGTCATTTTCATACAATTTAACATGGAACCGAACTCTCGGAATTATAATTATTTGAATTATCACCTGACTAGAGAATTTAAAACCTACAGTGTCTAGAACATTTTAATTTTGTCAGTATTATCTTTCGAAACATACGTCAAAAACTAAAGGACACTTTTTTATCTATGAGAGCATCGTTTAACGTTGTATGAAATATATTTTTATTCCAATTTATAAAATAATCGCTACAAACTAGGCATATTTATCCTTGCATAATTTAAATACAAAACCAACGATTTGGACATTTATTGCTACAATAAAACTTTAGTAATTTTTATTTTCTTACTTTACAAGTAATATAATACATAACATAATACTGTTATATGAAAGGTTAGAATATATGCAATTATGTCTTTATAAATTAATTTCTTAGTTAATCAAACACTTATCGATCTATTTACTGACAAAGGTGACGGAAGACCCCGTTAATAATACATAATTCAATAATATAATTTAATTTACATTTTTTTCTCTACTCTTAGTCGTCTCATATCTTGTAAGCACGTGCGTCACTCATTAATACTAATGACCGAATGACGTTCGTGGTTACATTCGTGCTTATATATGTTAAGATATTACAAAAAAAAAAAAAAAAATTGACGGGGAGGTGAGCACCTTCGTAAGTGAATAGATCTATACCGTTGATATCCCTTGTATGTTTTAATTACAATATTTTTTTATCTTGCGAATACAATATTTGAACGACCAGGTAATTTAATGAGTAAGATAAAATATTATTTTATTCATAATTTTCAAGGTAATTGACGTAATATGGTTGAACATCCGAAATAAGAAAAGGAAATAATCTTTATTTTATGTACATAATATAATAATCAACGAATTGTAACGAAACCTTTATTATACCTAACAAAAAATTCTAATTTAATAAATACATTGTAATTATCTAAATTCAAGAAAAACTTTCATAAAATTAAATATTTCCAATTTACAATATCATATTTATATCAAATATCTAATTAATTATTAAATATCTAGGGTAATTTGTTTGAAATTATTTATATCGATTTTAGTAAAGGCGTGGTTATTCTACGTTTCATAAAATTTCTGTTATCATAAAAGTAAAATTAAAAATTTTAAACACGAAGGGTGACACAAATAATAATAAATTTCATGCATAGGGCAGACGACATTGACGGTTGTGTCTATTTTGCGATTTTTTCGGAATAAATTATTTTGTTGCAATCTACACCTGTTTTTCTCAATTAGCCTCCGAGAGACCCCCGACGCGACGACGACTCTTGGTACCCTGTGAAACTAGTACTCCATGTGAATCCGGATTTGCGCCTTGCTGTATAGTTTTAGGCGATGGGCAGGTGTAAGATACCATTTTGCCTTGCTAAGCATACCAAGCTTTTTAGATGCCAACTTGACTTTACCTTCCAATTGGCTGAGGACCTGAACGAGGCTCGAAACATTAACGTCAACTATTCCTTATATCCAGTATTAAATACTGTCTGTGGTAGCAAATTTAATATTCTTAAAGTGTGAAATACGACAAATAATGACTTAGATTTCAGACACAAGTTTGTGCCTGTTTTCGTTGACGTATTCCCTCTGCTGCGCTGTCGTCTGCTTAGCAGTGAATATTGCTGATTTGCAACAAGTTATTGATATGCAGAAGAAACAGAGTAGGTTAGGTTAGGATAGTATGCAACCTTATGGATTACCAGGTTTTAAATCAGAAAATGCACGGTCGATAACGATCTTTATGCTGTGATCTGAGCCTGGGCATACCTGTTCAGGTGGTGTACGTCCTGAGCATGACTACCCAGGGGGGAATCTCCACCGCAATTGCTGATAGTACCTTCCGGGGGTAACAATACCTTGTTTTAGAGAGGAACAGGCTTCGAGACTCACATACCGGAAGAAACCATAGTAAAATAACTGCGACTATTTTTATATTTATTCAAAATATGTGTTAATAATTAGTGTTCCACAGGGATGAGTTTTAGATCCTTTTCTATTTTTGTTATATAAAAATGGCCTACCCTTTTACGTAAAAAGTATTTATGATGTTGTATAACTTGTTGACGATACTTCGTTACTTTTTGTGGTTGAACGAAAAAAAAAATGAATTTTGGCCATGCAAATAATGTATTATCACTGATATGAAGGTTGAAAATTAGGAAATGTTGCTAATGAAAAATGGTACGTACGCGCGTGAGAAGTTTTAATTTTTTCGGCGTAATTAAAAGTAGTTTTAATATTGTGTTTTTAATTAAATAATAATTATTCCGACAATTATAAAATTATAATATGTGTATACGATAATATATGTACATATATATAATAATAGTAACATAGTCTTTTCGGTTCTATTCCGTACAATCTATACTGCGAATCGATGATAGATTTTATCATAAATATAAATAATTACAGAGTAGTAGTAGGTATACTTACATCTTTAAAATTACACAACGGTTTTTGATGCGTTTTTTTAATAGATAGATTTATTCAAGAGGAAAGTTTATATGTATAATACATGCACAATATAGTAGAGAAACACTGAAAATTTTAGAGGTTTGATAAGTGATGTAAATAAACACAGTTTTTTGCGCTTACATTGCAAATGCTAGCTCAACCCTACGAGATAGATCAAAATAATGTACTACAGTATTGTACACCTTAAAAAGGTCTACAAAAATGTCCCTAATAGTATATGACTATCTCTTAGGGATAACCTACAATAACCATTTTTGATTAAATACATTTTGCATTGACAAAAAAGCTGTGAACGTTGTAAGACATTCTGTAGTATATTTAGTATCAGCATTGCTCCCGTGAGAAGCCGGGGCGAGTCGATTGTTAATCTTATAAAATAAAGGTTCAATTGTAATAAATTATGGTTTTTTGTATGGAATTAGGTATAAATAAAAACACCTTAAATATTAAACTAATGACGTTGTTAGTTTATTAGTTCAATACTACACATATACATTTTTTTTGTAACGGTGTATATTAATGTAACATAAAGTAAAAAAAAATAACCCTGCAACGTCACGCTTGACGCGATACCCACCAAAATTTATAATTTACACCAAATTTACTAGATGACGGCAGTGGGAGGGCAATCTAACACGATCCGAGACAGATCAGAAAAGAGACCGTGGCAGGACGACCAACAATATGTGCTGACGGGCGAGTAAATAGATCAAAGATACCGACGAAAGATACAACTACATGCATTCTAGCATAAATTATTTTGAATCAATTAGTATTAATTTTTTTTCTAAATAAAAACACAAGCATTTTCAATTATATAGGAAGCATTAATAGAACAGGAAGGCTTAATTTAAAAACGCTGGATGTTAAAAAAAAAATACTATAAAATTTGCTGTTTTTTTTATCGCACTTAACATGAAGTTAATTAAATTTACTTTTAAACGATTATTTGGAACAGAACAATTTTGGAGTCCATCCTAATCATTTAGATGTCATGTATCTCCCATTGCTTTTAACTTTTTTCTTGGCTAGTGGTGTTTTCTTGTAAGTTTGATAATTTAATTAACTTTTATATTATTCGTATTTTCTTATTATTTTAGTTTTAGTTCTACATCATAATTTTCAGTATGGCCACATTTCTAAACCGCTTATGATCAGGGCATCGTTAATCCTTTCTCAATAAATAGCATTAACGTGGAAATAATTTTGCCAAGCAATTTTCTGGCTTTTTTATAAAATAGATTGGCGGTAAAAAAATGGGCCACCGGATGGTAAGTGGTCACCACCGCCCATGGGCCCATTAAACCGTCCACCTACATAAAACATAAAAATACATCATATATATTTTTATTTATAAAAATGATTATTTACATTCTCATCTATAAAAAAAAATACCATATCATTGTGAAACGTCATGATCACGCGAAAATGATTTATGATGAACCTGATGGTGATCGATTTAAACGAATCGAAAATAATTTTGGAACAGTACACTTATATCTTTTTACGTTTAATTCAAATTGCTTCTTCTTGTAAAAAACCCCTCTCCTTTTTTATTTTTTTTCTTTTCAGGTAGTTTAATACCACCATGTCCAAAGAGTGATACACCATGTATAGAGGAATCTTTAAATGTTGCGTTACCGAAAATTTGTGATGGAATCCCAGAACTTGGAGTTGAGCCCTCTGATCCTCAATTCATTCCGTTTGTTGATGGAGACCTGTCAACGTTAAAATACAAGCTATACATTAGTTCTGTTACAGGATTTAAAAAATGCATTATGTCAAATCTAAAGTAAGTTTTCACTGTTTTTGCTCATATTTTTGGATAATTTTATTTATTCCTATTACTGTACTTATTAGTTTATTTTCGCAGGTATATATTTTATTTGTATATTCTTTATCGTTATTTTAATCCTCTATACGTCTAGTCTTATGATTATGCACAAATTTTGTCTAAGAAGTTTTGTCAATAAAACCAACTTAATACGTTTTTCCTTGCCCTAAGTTACTCAGCCTTATATGAAATTATTGTAAATTTGGTGTACAATAAAAATTCATCGTTATTTTTAATATTTACTTCAATTTAAAAAATATATATATTCAACTAAAATAATAATAATCTCTAGCGAGCTCGCCAAATTCATTTATTCTCGAACAATAATACTCCGAAACATTTGTATTATGCCGGGTTATTCGAAATCTAATGACATCAAATTATTATTACAGATACAATATAGCGTATTTTTATAGTGTTTTCAAAATAGAACAAGCTCAATACTCATACTTTAATATATTTTTAGATTCAACGATGACTTCACGGCTGTACATTGTGACATGAACTGTCCGGAACTCATGATGGTCGGCCAATACGATCTAACAGGACAACTCATCTCATTACCTGTAGAAGGAAATGGGGATTTCACATTTGTTTCACGTAAATATCTGAGACGTTATAATTATAATTGCGTTTTATTAAAGAGTAAAACATTTGAGGCACGGATACATCAGTCTTGTTAAGATATTTTAGCATCATCAATATTATTATTTCTTCCATCCATTAATTTTCTACTCTAATTTCTTTGAATCTCTAGCTTATGTTTCATTAGAAGCGAACCTATGGATTTAAAATTACTATCAAAGCCTGATTAGGGACTATCATAAATTCATAGTAAATTACATATTTTATTTCTTTCAAGCGATTATTTACTAAAGTTTAATGTGAAGTTGGAAAAATAACAAGGAAGTGATGGTAAAACTCATTTATTTATTAAAAAGATAAATATTTTTGCCAAGCCGTTAGCTTCCGCTACATACGACTTTAAAAATTTATACAACGTGCAAAGGTCAAAAAGATTTAGGGAAGTTAAAACAAATATTAAAAAAGTAAAACATATGTTTTTGCCTTTAATATATGTTTTCAATTTATATATAATATAATTTATATTAAAAAAATAAGCAATTGTTAATATATAATAGGTTAATCCGTTTGGATTTATGGTAATTTAAATTACAATTGTAACTTTTTATTGGGAATAAATATTTATATTATACGCGGTATACGCCGCGAACTATGCGACTTAAATTACGTCTCTCGTACTTATAATATAAAGCCCTGTATAGGTAAACAGCAATCTAAATTATTGGTTATGGTAACCATTTAAAATCAGGCAGATCATTATAATCCGTTACGACTGGACGTCATGGGAGCCCACTGCCAACGTCTTAACTTCGACTGCTACGGATATTTTCTTGACGAAAAAAACTCGATAACATTATTTTAATCAGTATCGAGAATTCATTTTTATCGAGTATATTTTGTGTGGAACACTTCCATCCTTATAATGTATTAATATTTGTTTTTTCTTCTTATTACAGCGGACAACTTGAAAAACTTTGTAAAACAAAATTGGCAAACAGTCGCCGAGCTCGTCCAATATCCAATTTGGTCAGCTTCCATGGCAATAATGACTAAAACTTTCAATACTTACCTTAAGCATGTTGCCTTTGAAGATGTTATGCTTTAATTAAATTAGGTCAACAATGTTTTGATTGTATTGTCTATTTTTTATTTAATAAACAATAATAACTGGACTACAACATTTGTTTTTTTTTTATTGTAATATTTTGTTTTTAATAGGTGATAACGCAGTCAACGATATTTTATGTTACTTATACTTGAATTGTCCGTCTCATTATCATACAAGATGTATAAAATAAATTCTGCCATAATAAGTTCGAAGAGGAAACATTTGCCAAACAGTGCGACATTTATTAGCTATAAGTTATCATTGAGTCTAAACGGTTGAATATTTTAATGTTATTTGGCACCAAAGTTAGAATCACCGTGTAAATTGAAGAATCATTTAAAAAAAAATCATAAAAAAACTTTACGTAAATTTTATAAATTGCGATTCATCTCCACTTTGTATAAAAATAGATAAAGTTTTACTTCATAATATTCCGTAAGAAATAGGAAATAAAATTATAATACAATCATTGTTTTGAATCAAGTGATTTATTCGCTTGTATTCATAGCACGCACGCACACCGCAAAAAATTTCACATGCATTTATTCAGAGCCCAATCTTCATAGCAACTAATTAAAATTATAAAATGCAAATATTTTTATAATTTATTTTGACGTTTAACAAGCTAATTGAAATAAATACTGTGTAAATATTTTAGAATTTATCTAAAAACGTGATATATTCTAATGTGCAATTTTCTGAATATCCATTTTAGTCTACGATTCAGTACGAACATTGCATATCAATGTTCTTAATCGTAGGTTGACTTAACATAAACACGTTAACTCATTATATATAAGAAAATATTGATGTAAAATGACGTACAGTTTGTCTGTAATAAACAATATAGCTAAAATATTTGTGAATTGAATAGAAAAAGAAAATATAAATATGTTTTGAGAAAGGTTTTGAGACTAGATGTGGATGGATAGTTTAGCCGAGATGGCCCAGTGGTTAGAACGCGTGCATCTTAACCGATGATTTCGGGTTCAAACCCAGGCAGGCACCACTGAATTTACATGTGCTTAATTTGTTTATAATTCATCTCGTGCTCGGCGGTGAAGGAAAACATCGTGAGGAAACCTGCATGTGTCTAATTTCAACGAAATTCTGCCACATGTGTATTCCACCAACCCGCATTGGAGCAGCGTGGTGGAATATGCTCCACACCTTCTCCTCAACGGGAGAGGAGGCCTTAGCCCAGCAGTGGGAAATTTACAGGCTGATTATGTTATGTTTATGTATGTATGTGGATGGATATAGAGGTAGGGGACGACCAAAGAAACGATGGATGGATTGTGTGAAAGACTATATGGTTAGAAAGAATGTTACTTGTGAGATGGCCCCGAGTAAAATTGGGATAAGGGCAGGAGGATGATGATATAGCTAAAATAGAGGAGCAGACCCTTTTACAAAAACTAGACGCAACAAATAAAGCATACCAGAGTTTGATAAATTTGGGCAAAGTCAAAATATTTAGTAGACAATATTATATAAGTAATGACGTAGATTTTCTTATTAAAGTTTTTAACTACCTGTCCACGCTTGTTTAGCATATAGATAATCTTGTATGATAACAAGGTTTTACTCAGAAATAGTTTCTTAAAATTTAAAATTTGCTGCAGGATTTTATTAATGAAACAATAAACACCGTAGGTAGAACGACAGGTCGGAGTTGAATAAAATTGTTGTTACAAGTTTACTTCATGTATTTAAAAATAACTAACATTCCCTGTTTCAATAAAATGGTTATTCATCACTATGTATTTTGATGTATATAAACGAGTTTGCTACGTTACTTGAGCCAAAAGTAACCAAATTATTAAGATTTAGGTTTACTTATCTACTAAGTACAACCCTAATATACTCAAACTTTTTTTTTCACTCGAAGAACGCATTACGCGTTTTCCCCGCGTGAAGTGGGGGAGGGGTTATGTGGGAGTCATCGATGCCTAGGACGCCTAGTGCGCCCTAGTACATAGGAATACCCACTACAAAATCAGCGGTACCCTCTAAACTTCTCGTTCGGTAACTCACACAGCAATTATAATAAAGGATCGCCTTAATTTTTAATAAATTTATTTATAACTAACTAAGCAATCAGTCTTGTAAAATAAGTTGATCATTCCAAATCTTTTATAACGATAAAAATATGAAATAATAACGTACGGATAGACCCTTGAGGTACACCGAAAAAACTGAAACAAATGAAGAAGCCCCTGAATTTTATGAAAGGTATGCCGATACATGCGAAGTGTACACCAACTGGCTGTTATCTACGCAATAAGATGGTATAAGTTTTTGTTTAAATATGTTCATTGACTGGCAAGGTCACCTGATGTTAAAATAAGGTAACTATCGTCCATAGACACTTTAAACATTTTCAATCATCCCTTATATTGCTAACGCGCCATTGAACTTGGTAACTAAGATGTTATGCCCTTTGTACCTGAAGTTATATTTGCTCACTCACTGTTTAAACCGGAAGGCAATAACATAACTTACTAACATCAGAGTAGAACAAAAAATGTTAGTTTAATAACATAGAATGTATCAATTGCGTATATATATCTCATTCTTTCAGAATGACATGTTGATCCAATGTATCATTATAGCATTTTAGTTAGCACGTCAGTACAACTTTATTAAATGCATTTAAAAATAGAACGTGATGAACGTCTTCTACAGATAGCAATAATCAAGTCAAAAAGTTGAAAGAGTTGAATTGAAATGTATAAACCCTTAAAATTATCGAAGAAATATTGTTTAAATCTATATGTATAAAAGCGAAATGCCACTCATTGGTTAATCACTAAATCTCAGAAACTATAACACATACACACTTGAAATTTGACCAGTAGGTTCCTTATAGGGTGTAGACATCCGCTAAGATACTTTTACTAAACTCCATTCCTAAGGAGTTAATACCAAGGTTGGAAGTTTGTGTTTTATAAATTTTGTTTGATAAAACCGCAGGTTCAGCTAGTAATTTATCAGCCAAGGTAAATATTAAAGTCACCCAGAACCAAAGATCTCTCATTAAAATGTAAAATATTAAGTAAATTTGACATCCTAACGAGATGTTCCTAACGACATACAATGTAGTAGAACTCGCAGAGTGCTTCAAATTGGAAATTACAGCGAGGAATATAACAACCATATGTAATTAAGTGGGGAACTGATCCTACCACTACAAAGACTTTAATTACTTCATCTGCATGGTTTGGTAGTAAAGTTTAACAATTTAAAATCTAATTTATCGTGTGTTTCTAATAAATATATCACTAATATTATGTGCTTACGTCCGAAGACATTTAAAGAGAATGAACACAACCAATATGTAAAAATAATTGAAGTAATTGGTGGAAAATAGAATAATTTGATTATTACACATTTCTTAAATAAGTTTGGAGCTAATCCCACCACGCTACTCCGTTAGGGCTGGTGGATATACATGTGGCAGAATGTAATTGAAATTAGACATATGCAGGTTTTTCTTATAATGTTTTTCCTTCACCGCCGAACTTGGTAAATAAACACAAATTAAGCACATGGAATATCAGTGGTGTGTGCCTTTGTTTGAAACCACAATATCTCCTTGGCAAAGGAGCTCATAAGTTTTTATTGAATTAATAAAATAAAACATAAAATTGTATATTCGTCTCTGAGGTATTAGTGTTGGAACGGTTTGAGAATCATAGATATATTTATTAGAGGTAGGACTCTGTGCAAGCCCGTCTGGGTAGGTACCAACCACTCCACGTATCACGTACCAACCTTGGGAACTAAGTCATTATGTCCCTGTAGTTACACTGACTTACTCACTCAAACCGAAACACATAAATACAAACCATTGCTGCGTAGCGGTAGAATACGTGATGAGTGGGTGGTTCCTATTCAGACGGACTTGCACAAAGTCCTCCCACCAAGCACTTACACCAACTATATTAAAAACATTTGATTACATGTTTTCATTTTACTTAACAATTTAAATTACGTTTATAATTTTTTGTTTGTTTCTTTTTTTTATTATTAAATAATGAGTTAGCCTTGATGTATATATAGAATTAAATATTTTGTATATCACATTGGCTTCCCAAACAAAGAAATTAATAAACATATAAAAACGCTGCGACTGGTCTCTTAACCTGTTTACGAATAAGCACTTTTCACTCTCCGCGATGAATTACGAGAAATGTAACTTACACAAAAAAGGCTTTAATTATACTTACTATAGGTAACTACTATGTTTATAAAAAATATTTATAACGTACTTTCCCCAGGAAATTACGAAAATCTCCGTGACCTTGAGTATCTTGGATAAGTTTATGAGACTAGGTTTTATGAGGCTTCTCTATCATTCTTTAAAAAGCCAAAGGAAATATTTAACAACACTTTTTTTTATTTTTATTTAAATACTTTATTGACCACCACAAAGTAAAAAACAAAAGGCGGACTTAATGCCTGAAGGCATTCTTTGCCAGTCAACCTTTAGGTCAAACAGAAAACCATGAAGGCGGTAATTAATAATTGACAATACATAACAATATAAATATTTATACACAAAACTATAAAAAAAACATATACATACATACACATATAGTATTTACAAAATACATATTGTTCTATATTATGTATAGTTGAAACATATAAATAATAATAGTGCATAATAGAAGTCATGACAACTTGGGGCTTCCTGACAATATGTTCTCACGTAGACGAATCTTAAAAGTAAATTTAGAGGTACCTTTTCTAATATGTTCGGGTACTTTGTTCCATAATCGAACAGCTTGAACGGAGTAGGAATAAGAGACGAAACAGGAAGTACGATTAGGAACAGAAAGAAGGTAAGAATCCTTAGAACGTAGTATACGATTGTGATTATCACACAGAAATTTGTATTTTCCTTCCAAATAATCAGGAGAGAGAGGATCAAAGAGAATAGAGAAAAGAGTTGAAAGTAATTGGAAGTCTCTACGTTGTCGAATAGTAAACCATTTTAATTTATCACGAGCTGAGGGATATGGTCGAACTTACGAAGACAGAAAATAAAGCGCAAAGAGTTATTTAAGAGACGGACGGACTGCATAATTATGGGAAGGACCAAAGCGTGCACAAGTAAAATCTTAGTCTTGATGGGAAGGCAATTTCGAAGTCGATAGAGACACCTTAACGTGGCTGTGACTGAGCGACTGATATCAGAGATATGCACAGACCAACTTAAAGTGGAATAAACATGAATACCAAGGTCTTTTTCATGATTGCGGCAAGAAATATCGATGTCTTTGAACAAAAATGGAGGTAAAGATGTTAAGCCCAAATTGGATATAAGGCTCCCAATAACGATCGTCTGACATTTTGATGGATTAACCTTTATTCCGAATTTTTGAGACCAAGTATTTAGAATAGCTAGATTATTATTAATTGTTGCTCATTGTTGCACAGCATCATTTATATCATCGAACTTGGTTTGACAGTAGAGCTGCAAGTCGTCGGCGTAAAAATGATACGAACAGTTGATGTAAGTTGTGAGGAGATTTATAAACAAGAAGAAAATAAAAGGAGACACAGTATTTTTCTTAAATTTTGGTACAATTTAAATGATAAGGGAGCCAGTGTAAATACAAGCTCGAGTTTTAAAATATCAAAGATCCCGAGGTTTGTGTTATCAATGATGTCATAAATACGAGTAGTTTATATTTCTTACAGGGCGAAGGTGACGACTTATCATAACTTTAATCATATAATCTAATCTCTTCATAAATGTATATACATATATATATTGTAACAGGTTTTTTATGAAAAATTTTAATCAAATACTATTGTTTTACAAGTAAACATATTTTTATGTTATTTAGTTGTCTGATGGGCCGATGTGAAGACGGTAACCTTGCCTTTCAAAGCACACCAAGCTGTTTAGATTCCAAATTAGCTTAACCTTGCCAATAATCGCAAAACTGTATCTCTACAATCTGGTATAAAATAATTCTGTAAATGACTCTTATAGTTAGGAGAAAACCTTTTTATGCACAAACTTTTTAATTACCGTTAAAAAGAGCTCGTAATGTAAATGTGATTGTAAATGTGAAATTATTTTTACTGAAAAACATTCAATTATTATACTAAGCGGCTTAGTCCACTGAATATATACAACAAAATATGATTAGCAATAACAATGTAAAACACATAAAAAAAAAAATAACTGCCTGTAAATTTCCCGTAACTGGCCTAAAGCCTCCTCTCCCTTAGACAGGAAAAGGTTTGGAGCTAGTTCCACCACGCTACTCCAATTCGGGTCGGTGGATAAATTAGATTATTGCAGGTTTACTTTACAATGTTTTTTACGCCACCGAGCACAAAAGTAATTACAAAAACAAATTAAACAAATCGAAATTCAGTGGTTCTTGCCTAGGTTTGACACCGCAATCATCGGTAAAGATGCACGCGTTCTAACCACTGGGTCATCTCAGCTTGGTAGAGGAGCTCATTTGTTTTTATTGAATTCATCAAATAAATAAATAAATAAAAATAAATACGGGTCTCTGAGGTGTTTGCGTTGGAATGGTCTGTTAATCATAGATATTTTACAATATTTACAACGTTGTTCGTTCCCTCTAATTTGTTTATTCCATTATTTTTCTTTAATATCTATTTATAATAAATATAAACATACATATTATAATAAATCACAAATATCGATTATTTATACAATCTACATAGCCATTAAACCGGTTTTCTGGATGTAATTATAATAATAATAATAATATATTTATTTAAGCGTAATATTGAACAAAAACAAGATTTGAACGATAATAACTGCGGTAGTACAAAACTGCGGTGCAGACATTAACGGCCGCCAACAAGGCGACGTTGCTCTATTATTTACACACACTTAAATTGCACATATTTGTTAAACATATTTGTACAAAAAAAAACCATAGAATTATGATTTAACAGATTACAAAAACAAAAAAAAATTACCAAAATAAAAAAAAAAACAATAAATAGTAACATCGATTTCGCCAAAATAATTGTAAGAATGAAGTTATATTACAATTAGTGTATGTACTTAAATTAATAAGTTACATAATTAATTAAATAAAATAATATAACATTAGTTGTAAAAATAATTATTATTTTAGTATCTGGACGGAAAACTGAAAAACCTTTAAATTTAATTTATATCTTCAATTATAAATATTTGCCCAAACAATTAATTAGAATAATATTCTTAATATAATTTAAATCCAAAAACCACATATCAAATTGAAATCTATGAATAATTCTTAATTATAACACAAGTACCTACGTATTATGAAGCCGTATTTTATACTTTTCGCTGTAGGCACAACAAATATTTCGTTTTGATTTAATTTTATGAGCACACGTAGTTTTTTATTAATTATCTCCCCATACCCCACCAAAAATTGTATGACACGTGTGTACCACACGTGTCATACATATATAAATTAAGCTTGTTGCGTTTATTCACAATAGAACAATTTCACATTCGTAGACGACGAACATACATACAAAATGTATCTCTCATTGTTAATAACATTTATGTGCTTTGCCGGTGAAGTATTCTCAAGTAAGTATAAAATTATTAATAATAATTCACCTTAGTTTCTTTTTTATTATTTTATTATTTACCTTTACCAGGCGCTATCCTGTGCATCATATTATATTGTAAATATATTTTTATTTTTAAAAGATGATTATAAAATATAATTTTTCCTCCTGGATGTTTCCATCCATTTTTAATAGCGAAAAAAGATAAATAATAAAATAACCTCCAACTGATCTGAATTCATGTAAACATATAACCACAAATTTTATTTTCAAGCTCAAATCTATATCTCTAGAAAATACATTTTTTTTTTTACGGTGTCACGGTTTTTGCGATAAACATTAATATTAGAGTAAAATATATTCCACAAAAGTTATCGGCAGTAAAAAGATTGTCATTTTTTTTTCAATATGTCTTTCAAAGCCAGTATTTTCTGAGAAAAAGAGTACAATTGGATGAAGCTCCAAATGTGTTTATTTTGCTAAACTTCATTTATTTCAATATTATAATATAAAATTACGGTAATAAATAAGTATACTAATTTAATCATTGTCCTCTCCTCCGACATCACTAGAAAACATCCTAGAAAAGGTAATACCTGGTAAAAAAACAACCCATTTCGCTAGGTCTTAAGCTGAAAATTACAATATTTATTACCCGAATTTCGATTCAATTTAATTCGAAGCCTCCGCCGTTGTCCGTCAGAGCACTACCTACGTATCCACGCATTTCGTCTTTACAAATATACTCTTGTGATAGGATAGAACAAGATTGTCGGAAGTTAGGATTGGTCAAAACGGATTAATAAGCTTTTCTGTGACATATCCATATTATTTGAGCATTATAACATTTTTCTATGAAACGACTGACTCTACACGAATATTATACATGCATATTGCATATCATACTCATTAAAGTGCATGGAAATATATGTATGTATGTATTCTCAAATTCAGACCTATAGGAGGTATGGGCTAACCGGAAGTACACCCAAGACAACCTAACTGCGCAGGAAATTCGTATAGGTTTCGTATGAGGATCTTACAAATATTTAAACAAAAATATATATTACGAAAATATAATACGCTATAAGACCTCCATGTTACTATTTTTTTCAGGCAGTCTTTTTTCCCCGTGCAAAAAGAGCGACTTACCTTGCATAGAGACCACGGTGAATAATGCATTACCGAAAATATTTGATGGAATTCCAGAACTTGGAATTCTAAAATCAGACCCTCAATTCATTGCTGTTATTGACGCAGATCTATCTGCTTTAAAATATACGTTTTACAACAGTACTAACTATGGATATAAAAATTGTGAAGTGTCAAATCTAATGTAAGAACCCATATTTAAACTCAGAATCCACCCATATCAAAATCAATATTCAATTAGTAGTAACTTTTACTATTCCTATGACAATACTAGAAGGGCTACCCTACTTTCTGAGTCTCAGATCCCATGTTTCATTGAGCATTCGAATAAGCTTGACAACTTTATTTTGTTGTACTTATGTTTAAATTATATTTTAAAATTGTTTCTTGATTATTTTTATTAGAATCAATGATGACCTAACAAGAATAAGCGGGAAAGCGGTCTGCCCCTCACTTCATATGAATGGAGTATATGACATGAAGGGAGTCCTTATCACATTACCTATAGAAGGAAATGGCAATTACACGTTCGAAGGAGGTAAATGTGTTTTTAATAAAAGCTAAATATTCCGGTATTTTTATCAAACTACTTGGAGCAGCGAGGCGAAACGAGCTACAAACATTTTCTTAATATGCTTGATACACTGGCCGAAAGATATTTACTTAAACGTCAAAAAATGGGATCAAATTATTCATAGAATTCAGTACTTTTTTACTCTTTTTGTCGATATATTTTTTTTTTATTTGTTATTCTTAAGGGTTTACGATTAATTTTTTGAAATTTATATTCATGCATGCAAATTCATAAATGTTGTGCTAAAATTTAGTAAGATTTGATTAAGAACTATTATTAACATTATTTTTCATTTAATTACAGCAAGTTTCCAGTTAGACTTTGACATTAAATTGGATAAAATAAAAGGCAGTGAAGGAAAAACACATTTATTTATTAGAAAGATTACGTACAAACCCAAAGCGCTTACTCCAATTCAATTTAACTTCCAAAACTTATTCAACGGCAAAGAAGATTTGGGTAAGTAGTACAAATTATAAAAAAAAAAATTCTGCCTCATCGAATTTAAATATAAGATAAAGTAAGGCAAAACTGCCAACATTCACCATATAGCACCCATAGACACTGGCGCTGTAAGAAATATTAACCATTTCTTACATTGCCAATGCGCCACCAACCTTAGGAACTAAAATGTTATGTCCCTTGTGCCTATCATTACCTGGCTCACTATTGAAACCGGAACAGAACAATACTGAGTACTGTTGTTTGGCGGTAGAATATCTGATGAATGGGTTGCACAAAGCCCTACCACCAAGTAAAGTTGTTTATTTGGCTATTCTCCTCATATAATTGGATAAATATATGATGATAATAAGTGTGTCAACATCAGGTAGATGGTATAGCATATAATTGATCATACGATTACTAAAACGTAAGTTCTTTATTAGTTGTCATTCATTAAAGCAGCAATAAATCCACGTATTGCATAGAGATGGTTAATGAGACGGAGAGTAAAATGGATTACTTACTCCAGGAAGCGCACGAGAGTGATTTATTCTGTATTTTTCTGGTAGTCACTCATAAGGATTCGCTTACGTATCTTTTCTTACCCCACTACGTGTCATACTTTTATTTAAAAATGCATAGATAGTGCGAGTATTTTTATTGCGTGTTTTTTTTATATTACAGCGGCGGTCGTTAAGAAATTTGCTAAAGAGAATTGGCTAGATATCACTTTGCTTCTTCAAGACCCAATCTGGGAAGTTTCTTTAGACCTGTTGAAAACAGCTGTGAACAAATATCTAGCAACTTTTGCGATTGATGATACTATTTTGAACTAAATAAATGAATTTATTTAATTAAAGTATATTATTTATTAAATATTTCCTTAACCCCTCACTATGTCCCTTTCAGTGATTAATCATCACTTTACAACACAATAAAGTCCCGATGATGATTACGTAACAACGAAAGATTTAAATCCGACACATCTTGTTCTAGTATTTCTTTCATTTTACTTTCTTGAAAAAAAACGTTAAATCAATAATTATCTCACGTTTATTAAAAATATCTATGATTATTATAAAGAACACAATTGTCAGATAGTAAGATTATCATCAGCACCTTAAACGGTATTGGCTTAGTCGAGGTATTTACGATACCTCTGGAAAGATATATTAACACAAATGAATATATTCGTTTCTAACTGTTAATTACTATAAAATTTTAGACGATATTACTATTGCTACGATATGACTCGAAATACTATTGCAACTTTTTTTTATAGACGTTGACCTTTTTTATGTAACAATTACAATCATTTATTACAAAAGACAATCTTTCCATATTTTCAAAGCAATCCTCATCCTTCTAAGATATGTTGGTCAAAATAATTTCCTACGAGTTTACAGAGGTCCAGTGTTGGAATTGTCGTGGAGCGACGAAGCGTAGCTATCTGGAAATCACTGACAAGATCCAATGACGTCTGCCGTACATCAAAAGGGGCCAATAAAAACTTACCTGAGGCTTAGACCTGTAAGCGGAATGAGCTAAAACACTTTAAAGCAAGATCATCCTTAGGTAAAAACCATCAAAAGAGAAAAAAAGAAAAGAAATTAGGAAAGCTTAATACGAATAGGAATAATATTTTATAGAAGAATTATATTCAATTAAATTAAAAGAAACAATTACCTGTTCAGCTGTTCCAAATGATTTTATGTTTTTGATGTTTACATGATTTTATTAATTTATAAATTGGATTATAAAAACGAATGACGTTTGTTCTTAATGCCATGTTCATAGTCATGCGCGTTTTTTTTTTCAAACTCAAAGTAAAACATTTTAATTTATCACGAGCTGAGGGATATGGTTGAACTTACGAAGACAGAAAATGAAGCGCAAAGAGTTATTTAAGAGACGGTCAAGTTTATCCAGGTGATTTTTGTTGAGATCGTAATAACATACGTCTGCATAATTAAGGGAAAGAAGAAAGCGTGCACAAGTAAAATCTTAGTCTTGATGGGAAGGAAATTTCGAAGTCGATAGAGACACCTTAACGTGGCTGTGACTGAGCGACTGATATCAGAGATATGCACAGACCAACTTAAAGTGGAATAAACATGAATACCAAGGTCTTTTTCATGATTGCGCCAAGAAATACCGATGTCTTTGAACAAAAATGGAGGTAAAGATGTTAAGCCCAAATTGGATATAAGGCTCACAATAACGATCGTCTGACATTTTGATGTATTTACCTTTATTCCGAATTTTTGAGACCAAGTATTTAGACTAGCTAGATTATTATTAATTGTTGCTCATTGTTGCACAGCATCATTTATATCATCGAAGAAAATAAAAGGAGTTACAGTAGTTTTCTTAAATTTTGGTACATTTTAAATGATAAGGGAGCCAGTGTAAATACAAGCTCGAGTTTTAAAATATGAAAGATCCCGAGGTTTGTGTTATCAATGATGTCATAAATACGAGTAGTTTATATTTCTTACGAGACGAAGGTGACGACTTATCATAACTTTAATCATATAATCTAATCTCTTCATAAATGTATATACATATATATATTGTAACAGGTTTTTTATGAAAAATTTTAATCATTGTTTTACAAGTAAACATATTTTTATGTTATTTAGTTGTCTGATGGGCCGATGTGAAAGCACCTTTCAAAGCACACCAAGCTGTTTAGATTCCAAATTAGCTTAAACTTCCCAATAACCGCAAAACTGTATCTCTACAATCTGGTATAAAATAATTCTGTAAATGACTATATAGAAATAAATGAATATATAGTTAGGAGAAAAACTTTTTATGCACAAACTTTTTAATTGCCGTTAAAAAGAGCTCGTAATGTAAATGTGATTGTAAATGTGAAATTATTTTTACTGAAAAACATTCAATTATTATACTAAGCGGCTTAGTCCACTGAATATATACAACAAAATATGATTAGCAATAACAATGTAAAACACATAAAAAAAAAAATAACTGCCTGTAAATTTCCCGTAACTGGCCTAAAGCCTCCTCTCCCTTAGACAGGAAAAGGTTTGGACCTAGTTCCACCACGCTACTCCAATTCGGGTCGGTGGATAAATTAGATTATTGCAGGTTTACTTTACAATGTTTTTTACGCCACCGAGCACAAAAGTAATTACAAAAACAAATTAAACAAATCGAAATTCAGTGGTTCTTGCCTAGGTTTGACACCGCAATCATCGGTAAAGATGCACGCGTTCTAACCACTGGGTCATCTCAGCTTGGTAGAGGAGCTCATTTGTTTTTATTGAATTCATCAAATAAATAAATAAATAAAAATAAATACGGGTCTCTGAGGTGTTTGCGTTGGAATGGTCTGTTAATCATAGATATTTTACAATATTTACAACGTTGTTCGTTCCCTCTAATTTGTTTATTCCATCATTTTTCTTTAATATCTATTTATAATAAATATAAACATACATATTATAATAAATCACAAATATCGATTATTTATACAATCTACATAGCCATTAAACCGGTTTTCTGGATGTAATTATAATAATAATAATAATATATTTATTTAAGCGTAATATTGAACAAAAACAAGATTTGAACGATAATAACTGCGGTAGTACAAAACTGCGGTGCAGATATTAACGGCCGCCAACAAGGCGACGTTGCTCTATTATTTACACACACTTAAATTGCACATATTTGTTAAACATATTTGTACAAAAAAAAACCATAGAATTATGATTTAACAGATTACAAAAACAAAAAAAAATTACCAAAATAAAAAAAAAAACAATAAATAGTAACATCGATTTCGCCAAAATAATTGTAAGAATGAAGTTATATTACAATTAGTGTATGCGCTTAAATTAATAAGTTACATAATTAATTAAATAAAATAATATAACATTAGTTGTAAAAATAATTATTATTTTAGTATCTGGACGGAAAACTGAAAAACCTTTAAATTTAATTTATATCTTCAATTATAAATATTTGCCCAAACAATTAATTAGAATAATATTCTTAATATAATTTAAATCCAAAAACCACATATCAAATTGAAATCTATGAATAATTCTTAATTATAACACAAGTACCTACGTATTATGAAGCCGTATTTTATACTTTTCGCTGTAGGCACAACAAATATTTCGTTTTGATTTAATTTTATGAGCACACGTAGTTTTTTATTAATTATCTCCCCATACCCCACCAAAAATTGTATGACACGTGTGTACCACACGTGTCATACATATATAAATTAAGCTTGTTGCGTTTATTCAAAATAGAACAATTTCGCATTCGTAGACGACCAACATACATACAAAATGTATCTCTCATTGTTAATAACATTTATGTGCTTTGCCGGTGAAGTATTCTCAAGTAAGTATAAAATTATTAATAATAATTCACCTTAGTTTCTTTTTTATTATTTTATTATTTACCTTTACCAGGCGCTATCCTGTGCATCATATTATATTGTAAATATATTTTTATTTTTAAAAGATGATTATAAAATATAATTTTTCCTCCTGGATGTTTCCATCCATTTTTAATAGCGAAAAAAGATAAATAATAAAATAACCTCCAACTGATCTGAATTCATGTAAACATATAACCACAAATTTTATTTTCAAGCTCAAATCTATATCTCTAGAAAATACATTTTTTTTTTTACGGTGTCACGGTTTTTGCGATAAACATTAATATTAGAGTAAAATATATTCCACAAAAGTTATCGGCAGTAAAAAGATTGTCATTTTTTTTTCAATATGTCTTTCAAAGCCAGTATTTTCTGAGAAAAAAAGTACAGTTGGAAGAAGCTCCAAATGTGTTTATTTTGCTAAACTTCATTTATTTCAATATTATAATATAAAATTACGGTAATAAATAAGTATACTAATTTAATCATTGTCCTCTCCTCCGACATCACTAGAAAACATCCTAGAAAAGGTAATACCTGGTAAAAAAAACAACCCATTTCGCTAGGTCTTAAGCTGAAAATTTCAATATTTATTACCCGAATTTCGATTCAATTTAATTCGAAGCCTCCGCCGTTGTCCGTCAGAGCACTACCTACGTATCCACGCATTTCGTCTTTACAAATATACTCTTGTAATAGGATAGAACAAGATTGTCGGAAGTTAGGATTGGTCAAAACGGATTAATGAGCTTTTCTGTGACATATCCATATTATTTGAGCATTATAACATTTTTCTATGAAACGACTGACTCTACACGAATATTATACATGCATATTGCATATCATACTCATTATAGTGCATGGAAATATATGTATGTATGTATTCTCAAATTCAGACCTATAGGAGGTATGGGCTAACCGGAAGTACACCCAAGACAACCTAACTGCGCAGGAAATTCGTATAGGTTTCGTATGAGGATCTTACAAATATTCAAACAAAAATATATATTACGAAAATATAATACGCTATAAGACCTCCAAGTTACTATTTTTTTCAGGCAGTCTTTTTTCCCCGTGCAAAAAGAGCGACTTACCTTGCATAGAGACCACGGTGAATAATGCATTACCGAAAATATTTGATGGAATTCCAGAACTTGGAATTCTAAAATCAGACCCTCAATTCATTGCTGTTATTGACGCAGATCTATCTGCTTTAAAATATACGTTTTACAACAGTACTATCTATGGATATAAAAATTGTGAAGTGTCAAATCTAATGTAAGTACCCATATTTAAACCCAGAATCCACCCATATCAAAATCAATATTCAATTAGTAGTAACTTTTACTATTCCTATGACAATACTAGAAGGGCTACCCTTCTTTCTGAGTCTCAGATCCCATGTTTCATTGAGCATTCGAATAAGCTTGACAACTTTATTTTGTTGTACTTATGTTTAAATTATATTTTAAAATTGTTTCTTAATTATTTTTATTAGAATCAATGATGACCTAACAAGAATAAGCGGGAGAGCGGTCTGCCCCTCACTTCATATGAATGGAGTATATGACATGAAGGGAGTCCTTATCACATTACCTATAGAAGGAAATGGCAATTACACGTTCGAAGGAGGTAAATGTGTTTTTAATAAAAGCTAAATATTCCGGTATTTTTATCAAACTACTTGGAGCAGCGAGGCGAAACGAGCTACAAACATTTTCTTTAAGATAAGAGAATATGCTTGATACACTGGCAGAAAGATATTTACTTAAACGTCAAAAAATGGGATCGAATTATTCATAGAATTCAGTACTTTTTACTCTTTTTGTCGATATATATTTTTTTTATTTGTTATTCTTAAGGGTTTACGATTAATTTTTTGAAATTTATATTCATGCATGCAAATTCATAAATGTTGTGCTAAAATTAAGTAAGATTTGATTAAGAACTATTATTAACATTATTTTTCATTTAATTACAGTAAGTTTCCAGTTAGACTTTGACATTAAATTGGATAAAATAAAAGGCAGTGAAGGAAAAACACATTTCTTTATTAGAAAGATTACGTACAAACCCAAAGCGCTTACTCCAATTCAATTTAACTTCCAAAACTTATTCAACGGCAACGAAGATTTGGGTAAGTAGTATAAATTATAAAAAAAAATAATTTCAGCCTCATCGAATTTAAATATAAGATAAAGTAAGGCAAAACTGCCAACATTCACCATATAGCACCCATAGACACTGGCGCTGTAAGAAATATTAACCATTTCTTACATTGCCAATGCGCCACCAACCTTAGGAACTAAAATGATATGTCCCTTGTGCCTATCATGGCCCAAGGAATATACCTGGCTCACTATTGAAACCGGAACAGAACAATACTGAGTACTGTTGTTTGGCGGTAGAATATCTGATGAATGGGTTGCACAAAGCCCTACCACCAAGTAAAGTTGTTTATTTGGCTATTCTCCTCATATAATTGGATAAATATATGATGATAATAAGTGTGTCAACATCAGGTAGATGGTATAGTATATAATTGATCATACGATTACTAAAACATAAGTTCTTTATTAGTTGTCATTCATTAAAGCAGCAATAAATCCACGTATTGCATAGAGATGGTTAATGAGACGGAGAGTAAAATGGATTACTTACTCCAGGAAGCGCACGAGAGTGATTTATTCTGTATTTTTCTGGTAGTCACTCATAAGGATTCGCTTACGTATCTTTTCTTACCCCACTACGTGTCATACTTTTATTTAAAAATGCATAGATAGTGCGAGTATTTTTATTGCGTGTTTTTTTTTATATTACAGCGGCGGTCGTTAAGAAATTTGCTAAAGAGAATTGGCTAGATATCACTTTGCTTCTTCAAGACCCAACCTGGGAAGTTTCTATAGACCTGTTGAAAACAGCTGTGAACAAATATCTAGCAACTTTTGCGATTGATGATACTATTTTGAACTAAATAAATGAATTTATTTAATTAAAGTATATTATTTATTAAATATTTCCTTAACCCCTCACTATGTCCCTTTCAGTGATTAATCATCACTTTACAACACAATAAAGTCCCGATGATGATTACGTAACAACGAAAGATTTAAATCCGACACATCTTGTTCTAGTATTTCTTTCATTTTACTTTCTTGAAAAAAAACGTTAAATCAATAATTATCTCACGTTTATTAAAAATATCTATGATTATTATAAAGAACACAATTGTCAGATAGTAAGATTATCATCAGCACCTTAAACGGTATTGGCTTAGTCGAGGTATTTACGATACCTCTGGAAAGATATATTAACACAAATGAATATATTCGTTTCTAACTGTTAATTACTATAAAATTTTAGACGATATTACTATTGCTACGATATGACTCGAAATACTATTGCAACTTTTTTTTATAGACGTTGACCTTTTTTATGTAACAATTACAATCATTTATTACAAAAGACAATCTTTCCATATTTTCAAAGCAATCCTCATCCTTCTAAGATATGTTGGTCAAAATAATTTCCTACGAGTTTACAGAGGTCCAGTGTTGGAATTGTCGTGGAGCGACGAAGCGTAGCTATCTGGAAATCACTGACAAGATCCAATGACGTCTGCCGTACATCAAAAGGGGCCAATAAAAACTTACCTGAGGCTTAGACCTGTAAGCGGAATGAGCTAAAACACTTTAAAGCAAGATCATCCTTAGGTAAAAACCATCAAAAGAAATTAGGAAAGCTTAATACGAATAGGAATAATATTTTATAGAAGAATTATATTCAATTAAATTAAAAGAAACAATTACCTGTTCAACTGTTCCAAATGATTTTATGTTTTTGATGTTTACATGATTTTATTAATTTACATTAATTTATAAATTGGATTATAAAAACGAATGACGTTTGTTCTTAATGCCATGTTCATAGTGATGCGCGTATTTTTTTTTCAAACTCAAAATTCCTTTAATCAACATAGAAGCATCACACTTACTTATTGATGGTCAAATTAAACACTACCACCGGTTCGGAAAAAGGAACACCCTGACCTGAGAAGAACCGGCGTAAGAAACTCAGCGGGTCTTTTTTTTTGTCAAATTAAGTAGATACATAATTGTATATGAATAGAAACAGCCAGGAGGCGATCGTTTCATTCCCAAGCTGGCATCAAACATAATCTCACTAATTGTAGTAACCTTTCGCACACAAGCGTTCTTTAACATTTTTTTTAAATTTGGCAACAGAAGTATTTTGAACGATTTCTGGGATCCTGTTGTAGAAGCGTATACATTGCCTCACAAAAGAGTTACTGATTCTATGCAGTCGAGTAACAGGAGTAACAAGTTTGTGTTTGTTCCTTGTACCAATGCTATGAGAATCACATTTTCTCATAAAATCATTAATATTTTTCCGTACATACAAAACATTACAGAATATATATTGAGAAGCAACAGTCAATATCTTAATTTCTCTAAATTTATACCTTAATGATTCCTTGGCTCCTAGGTTATAGATTGCGCGAATAGCCCTCTTCTGCAGCACAAATATAGTATGGATAGTGGCTGCGTTACCCCAAAACATAATACCGTAGGACATTATACTGTGAAAGTAACTGAAATAAAGTAGGCGAGCCGTATCAACATCGGTAAATAATCAAATTTTTTTGACCCGCCAATCCGTTTATATGGGGGAGCTACTGTAACTTGGCATCAAGAGTAAGACCAAGAAATTCAGTTGTTTCAACTGGATCCATCGATTCCCCATTGATAAGTACATCGGGTTGTACATTTTGCACGTTTGGTGTGCTAAATTTTACAATTTTAGTTTTTTTACTATTCAGCCTAAGATTATTTACGTTAATACTATTAGCATTTTTACTTTACGTTTTAAGTTGAACTGTTTGTTAAAATTTGATGAAGCTTATTGTTACTTTCATAAATTTTAATAACGAAAAGTATTATTCAAATAAAGTTTACGTAAGTATATAATAAAATAACAGTAGTGCTGTTTTTAGGATATGAATAGTACAAGTAATTTTTTTTTTATAAACTATTAAGGCTATTGAGCTGATGCTATTTATGGCTGCCTGATGATAAGTGGTCACCTCGTGCATATAAATTGCCACTATAAGTAATTTGAAACATTCCTTACATCGCCAATGCGCCGCCAACTTTACCTGTAATTACACTGGCTAACTCACTTTTCAAACTGGACCACAACAATATTAAATATGGCTATATTGAGGTAAAATACTTGATGGGTGGCAATCAAGAAGCCCTACCCAAGAATATTTATTTTATTTATTTTATTTATTTATAAACACTTTATTGCACACAAAAGACAAAAGATACAGTGTACATAACATTACAAGAACATATAACAAAAAAGAGAAGCGTGCAAAGGCGGTCTTATTGCTTAAAGCAATCTCTTACAGACAACCCTTTAGAGTAAGAATTTGTCTGTGGGAAAGGGGATGGTGCAAACAAGCATGTTTTATTCTTAAACAACTAAAATTAATCTTTAAATAATACAAATAATATATAACAAAATACATATATATAAGTTTAATAAATACATATGTATTATATATACCAAATAATTATATAAATATTGGTATATGTATCAAATAAAGCAGAAATAAGATTTTGTACAAAAACAAAAGTGACTTAAAATTATAATTATAGAGAAATTATTTAAATTATGTACATGACGCAAACATAATTAAATTATCAAGTCATGTATTTCCGTTCTTTATTCATACCGGTAGATGACCTTGCACCTTGAAGGAGAAGTTTTTAACAATAATGTTAGCAGAAATCCTTAATTATATTCATCATGATTAAAATGATGTATAAATTAACTGTGCTCGATTTCGACACATTAGAACTATTTTCACATCAATATGAGACGAAGCAAGACGTATCTCTCATTGTTATTAAATTGTGTTTTTTTAATCAGTGAAGTTTGTTCGAGTATGTGAAGGATAAATAGTATTATTTAATATGCTCTTTGCACCCGTATATAATTTTTAAACGATTTCGATTGGGTCACTTGATAAGTACTAGCATACTAATAATTCTCGTAAATATACATAAATAATTTTGAGTTACAAAACACTCAAAAATATTTATATTTTTCTACTTGTCTAATATCTGGTATAAGCAACTTTTATAACATATAAAATGTACTAATATTATAAAACTGAAGAGTTTGTTTATTTATTTGGTTAAACGTGCTAATCTCAGCGACTGCTGGTCGTATTTGAAAAAGTCTTTCAGTAATAATAACCAATTTATTAAGGATGGCTATAGGCTATATAACATCCAATAGAAACAAAATCATGTAAGACAGAATATGTTACAGAACATAGACGAGCGAAGTAGTGCAGTGAGAAATTGTTTGCAAGATGACATTAAGGATAAAAAAATCTTGCATAAGAAATAATTATTGATTTTAAGGTCTGTCTGTCTGCTATACCGTCTAATAACAGGTCACTTTCTCGCTGTGTCTCCGTTTAAAGGTAAATTTGATTGCTGAAACATCTCCTTCCTTATTAATTGAAGAAATCGCCTTGCTACTCTAACATCCAATTTGGTCGACTTCGTTTCATGAAGTCCTCAGGCACGTCAACAAATACCTACAACACGTCGCCTTTGAGGATTTTTTCCTGGAATAAGTCAGTAGTTTTAGATTACGCTATCTCAATAAAACGAGAAAATTGAAGATCTTTTAATAATTAAAATCGATATACAGAAGTACATTTTCATTTCAGTTGCACTTATCACATTCTTAATTATTATTACTGAAATAATAATACATTGATAAATAACTGGCATACAATTGAGTAAACCATTTGATTACTATATATCCCTAAAGTATTATTATACTATTATTTTAATACAACACTTAAGCGCATTAGAATTTTGCAATTAAAGTACATTTATGATAAAATAATAGTAAAAAATAAAGTCTGTATATCCGCTTACTTCTTCTAAGCAACACAACAATTATTAATAGTTTTCACTAAGGAATATTTTTGATATATAATTTGTTATTATTTTAAACAAAATGACAGAAGCTGTGACCAAAAAACTGTTCTCGTAAGCTTATATAGCTGTGACTACCTGTGACCTTGAGAGCCACATCAAAACAATGTAAAGATAAAATTATGGGTCTTAAACAAGCCTTCGGAGAAGTCGACGATAGCATAAGTCATATAGGTTACACTTATAGTATGCTTATATCTATTTACAGAATAGTAAAACATTATACATTATTTGCCTTTTCTCCAATTGATTATTCATCCTTTATTAGATAAATATTTTAGTTACCTCGAGCATTTAATATACATTAAAATTACATTTTACCGCCCAATGCATTAAAATCTTGTGCAATACATTAAAAATATCGCCTGGTCCAGAAACTTGGGTTTACTTTTGGCTCGAAGTTGCGGTGCTTCAGGCATACTATTTCTGTCATAGAAAACTTGTCGTATTAGTTGTTTTTTTTTTAAAGTCATTTATGTTATTGTTGATTGTTATTAGTTTATTATTTTTCAAAATAATTTTCATGGTTGGTCGGTAAGACTATATAATATAAAAAAAACTTCAGAAGATATAAAGGATTCCAAATTCCGTGCAACCAATCGTACTGGCTGCAACACTAAAATATTAAACTATACAGTTAAAATTACCCAAATTTGAAATTGTAAGCAATGAATTCATTCCTGTCTCCGTTAATTCATTGCAGAGCGCACTTCTCATTTTCTTTATTATATAACTGCAACCGTGCGAAGCTGGCATAGATCGCTAGATGATACAACAATAAAGATTTTATTCTGAGATAAAAAAAATATTCTTGTAAATAAAGTAAGTGCGATTTCAAATTTTAATCGTTTATTTAAACTAAGAGTTGTTGTATGCAATTAACTGTCCCTTGTTAGTCTAGAGGCTTGTTTGTAAGAATGCAGATCAAGAATTCTTGTATTCTAATCCTGGGTCAGGCCAAATAAATTTATTGGATTTTCCTGTCAATGAATTCTCAGTAGCAGTTCGAAGTTTGAAAGCTACCAGTGTTACCATCACCGTGCCTTAAAAAACACGAATAGTCATTGGAGCTGTCTGATTACTCTCTGGTAGTATCGAATTGCTGTCTCATCGGATTATGAGATTCAGGGGTTCTTGCAGTTTACATCTCTAGCCCCGTTAGCTAATCTTCGTTGATAATGGTCACCATAATCTAACAGGGGGCAAATTCTACTAACACATAACGGCTTTGATTCTCGATTCTATTTCGAACCAACATCTTCTTTCCTCACAAAAAAAACTCAACTTCATCATAACTAAGGACCAATTCTACTTATTCGTATCAGTTCTGATACAATAAATATTATTTGTAGCTGCATAACTGGCAAAGCTAACGTTTCGATTTGATTGCGATAAAGTGATTTGTTAACAGTATTTGCGCCCCGGAGGATATCGTAATGTACGAGCGCGTGCAATTCAGTATGCGAGACAATTAACGTCAACGAAACCTATTAAAAACATCGCACTCAGAAGCGACCTTTAAATTTTACTCCCTCAGAGCTCAAAGAATTATTTTATATGACTTCCATATACACTGAAATAATTTGAAGATCATTTATTTATTCAAAGTAAATCTCACGTTACAGAAAAGATTCATAAATAAGGCATTTTTCTCAATAAAATACATTGTTGATTTTCGCGCAGTGAATAAACATATTGATGTAAATTCGTGGAAACGAGTACCAACTGTTTTTATTGTAGAATCTTCTTTGCATTTTATTTGATATTAAAACATGACGAATATAAGTTTATTTATGTTTTTTACACTCCATGAAACGAGCAGAGGTTGCCGAGTGGTTAAAACAC